>NC_135548.1:2114329-2139329 GCF_045843805.1 Urocitellus parryii
GACGGTTCCCCTCTGGTCAGAGGAACACCTCCTTATCCATGGTTTTGGTCAGATACCTGGGGCCAGCATTCTGTACAGGACAGTGGAAAGTCCACAGATCTTCTTCTCTCCCTGCAACTGCACAAAAACGACTATGAAGTTCCTGGGGTCCCTTCCCCCAATCGCAGGGGCGTCATCTGAAAGCCTATTTAAAAAAAAATAGTGATATATATATAATGGAATATTACTCAGCCATGAAGAAGAATGAAATGACGGCATTTGCTAGTAAATGGGTGGAGCTGGGGAGTATCATGCTAAGGGAAATAAGACAATCCCCAAACACCAAGGGCCAAATGTTTTCTATGATATCCGGGTCTCACAGTTAGCCTTGAATTTGCAGGAAAAACAGAAAATGCGTAGGACTGGGGCTTTCTCCTTAATTGGATTCATGGCGAAGAAGGTTGAGCATCATCAATCTGACACCCAGTCACCATTGAAGTAGAATCACTAACAGACCACGTTCGTTTCGTGGAAGACACGACAGAAAGATGGGGAGGGAATCTCGTACCCAGAAAACCATCTCACCCTGTGTCGGTCAGCTTTGCGTGACTGTAACGAAGACCCGAGACGATCCAGTTATCAAGTAAAAAGGTCGGTTGGGGGCTCCCGGTCTCAGAGGTTCCAGTTGATGCCCTCTTGGTGCCTTTGTGTGTTATGGACTCCTACGTGGGTGGCTGGACCCCATGAGGGACATTAGGTCAAAATTCAGCTGTAATCTCCACCACTTGGTGAACTGAGGCACGAGATAAGCAACTCAGCAAGACTCTGTATCAAAAAAAAAATATATTTAAATGAAGGACTAGAAATCGAGCTCAATATGAAAGTGATTTTCTAACGTGTGCAAGACCCCGGGTTCAGAATAAATGAATAAAATATAAAAATGAGGGACTCGGGTGCGGATCTTGCTTAATATCTATAAAATGTCCACATCGGGTGGCGGATTCTGGCGACCATACGACGTTGATAGAAAGACGCTACCCATCAGCCGCCATCTCAACTAGGCACAGAATTTTTTTTTCCCTCTTTTATTCTAAAGCTGTTCTCAAGATAAAGCTCGTTAAAACAGAGAGTTTTTCGAAAGGCAAAAATTAGAATAATTGTCAAACTGACCTTTGCAAAATGATGATGGGAGGCGGTGGCTCTTGCATACAGATTGTGAAACTGGGGAAGTCGACTTTATATTGTTCTTCACCAACACGAAGCAAGAAATTGTGACAGAGTCCAAGGTTCAGATGCGCTAAATAAACGGCCACGGTAATGGCGGGGGGCTGGCTTGATCTCGGAGCCTTCTGTGGGAGGGGGCTGCAGAAAGCCAAATCTGAAAATTTGCACCTGCAGAAATATATGAAATATGCAAAATATATATGATATTAAAGATGAGCTATAATAGGTTAAAAATTTTATTTTATTTTATTTTTGGTACTAGGGATTGACCTGAGAGGCGCTCGACCCCTGAGCCCCGTCCCCAGCCCTATTTTGCATTTTATTTAGAGACGGGGTCTCCCTGAGTGGCTTATGGCCTCCCTTTGGTGGAGGCTGGCTTTGAACTCACGATCCTCCTGCCTCAGCCTCCTCCCCAGCCGTGTGGAGGGAGGCACTTGGTTCTGAAGCTCAGGGAGGGAAATGGAAGGGGGACTTGTCACACCGAGGAATGGAGATGCCCACCCACATGTCAATATTTTCAACAAGAGGATAAATCCTCCTCTTGCATGCACACCACCTGGTCAGTGGTGTTTCTTCTGCAAATTCACAAGAATCCATAGGAGGACGAGACAAGCAAGACTCCTCTAATCGGTGACGCAGGGGCTTAGATTTTTTTATCATTAGCCAAGCGATGGGCCACCACCCTCCCAAGATCATGATTTTTCCAACCAAGGAGCAGAGAAAGCTAAAAACATAAGCCCAAGGCTGAGGCCGAGTCTCACCTGAGTCACGGTGTCAAGATAATGACGGATGAGAAGTCGTGATGATAAACACCAAGGTTAAGCTAGTAGATGTGACTGGTTCATGGAGTAATGCCATCCACAAGGGGGAGAAAGGGACTGTCAGCAGCCAAAAATAAATAGGCAGCCAGGCACCGGGTGGCACATCTATAATCCCAGCAGCTTGGGAGGGAGGCTGAGGCAGGAGGATGGCAAGTGGGAGGCCAGCCTCCACCACTTAGGAAGGCCCTGAGCAACTGAGCGAGACTCTGACTCAAAATTTAAAATAAATAAATGAATAGAAAGGGCAGGGGATGTGGCTCAGTCCTGAGGCACCCCGGGGTTCGATCCCCAGGATCAAATAAATAAATAGGAAAATGACAAAAAACAGCACAATTGTACTTTTTATTTTTGCACCTTTTTATGCGCAAACAAAGACACGTAGGAAAACACCTGTGGTGAGAATCGTCCACCAGGGAGGCCCGACCCAGAAAAGAGACATTTAAGAGACTTCGATAATTTGTCCCTTGATTGAATGAACCAAGGGACAAATTATGGAAGGTCCTTGGGATAAGGTAAAACTGCACGCTGGGATCTATAGATCTATTTACCTACTGGATTTATTATATAAATATATGATATATTCACACATGATATATTTCTACAACAAATATTATCCATATTTATATACTTTATATATAAGTCATATAAGTAGAATATTATTTAAATTGATATTATTAAATATCATCATATGACAAGTGGGAAATCGTGGTGAATTTGGTGGATTACATATCATAAATAGAATATTATTTAAAGATTCGTTATATTTAATATACAAAAAAATAGTTATTAGACACATTTACTAGATATAATACATATTATATGCAATACAATATTTATACACTACATATAATATCTAGAAATATGAAAGATAGATGAATATATATCATCTAAATATGTAAATATGTATGATTCTAAAACTTTACATTTATACATTCACATATTATATTTATCTAGTAACTAGAGATATATTTTATTCCTATATAAAAAACACATAAATGCATGTAAAAATCATATAATATAAATTATGTTATATATTTATATGTAATGTATTTATATTAATATAATATAAATCGTATTATATTATTGATTCATATTTATTATATAAATATTTATAAAATAAATATGAAATGAATATAAAATAAATAATAAATATAAATAAATTATAAAATAAATATAAATAAATTATAAAATAAATATAAATAAATTATAAAATAAATAAATATAAATAAATTATAAAATAAATATAAATAAATTATAAAATAAATAAATATAAATAAATTATAAAATAAATAAATATAAATAAATTATAAAATAAATATAAATAAATTATAAAATAAATAAATATAAATAAATTATAAAATAAATATAAATAAATTATAAAATACATAAATATAAATAAATTATAAAATAAATATAAATAAATTACAAAATAAATAAATATAAATAAATTATAAAATAAATAAATATAAATAAATTATAAAATAAATATGATTCCTATTTATAAATATTTATATAACATAAATATATGTTATATTATATAAAGATATAATATTCCTGAAATATAAGTATATGTTATATTACATAAATATGTAATATTTATAAAATATTGATATATCATGTTATAGTATATAAATATATAAAAATTTAAAATATAAACATATTATATGAATATATAATTTTTCTAAAATATTCAAGAATTATATAATATCTATTAATCATATAAACATGTAATATATCACACATATTTAAGTATATTTTAAATGTTCATATTTATGTAAGTATTTACATATATTTTTCCCTAACTTGGCACTTTTGGTCATTTTCACCCCAACCCTGCGGCGTCTCAGTGAATCCCGAGTTTGGGTTGTGAGGAGGTGAATCATCGGTTCCCAGCAGCGAATGGCTGGTGTGCAGGGTGGGTCGCTCCTGAGCAGGGAGCGGGTTTGGGGGGGGGTCACGTGGATGACCATGATGTCACCTCCCTTTGGCCCCAGGGGACGGCCCTTTTGAGCTCCTTCCTGTCCAACAGGTTTTCTAGTCACCTTCAGAGGAAGACGTGTCCCCATGTGCCTGGGGGTGACTTGGAGTTGTGCGCAGCTGGGTTTTCCCGCAGACCTGGGTGGGTTTCTGATGGACGGATGGATGGATGGGTTTCTGTCTCTGGAGGCACTGACTCTTTCTGTCCATCATCGTCCAGCGTCTGGACCCCACCTGTCCCCCGGGGGGAAAGGCAGAGAGGAGGGAACTATAGAAAGATCTGCAGACACCCCAAAAACCACAAGGCCCCGAACCTCACCTGAATGTTGGAATCGTTTGCAAAAAAAGATCCTTGGTTGGGATTTTCTTTTCCTCCCAGTGGAAAAAAATCATTTCTTCGATGCTCATTTCGTCCCCAAAGATTTCCCCCTGATCAAGTGTCTCTGGACACATCTGCGTTCAGCCAAAGAGACATTGTCACGCACCTAAGGGAAAAACAGAGGCAGGGGGATTGCCGGATTGGTTTGTGGCTAAATCAGAGAACACACCGGTGTGGAGTTCTGTTTTCTCTCTTCTTTTTATTTTTATTCATTTTTCCCTGCAGGTGGGTGGGTGGGTGATCCCCATGGGTCCCCGACTCCGTGACACCCTATTTGTGTCCTTAGATCTTGAAATGGAGCCAGCCATCGGGTCTCGATTGGCTGCAAGAATCAAGATCCGCTTCAACGGGTTCCAATTTTTTTTTTTTTCCCCTTTTTAAACAACTTGCAAAGATCCCTGGTTTGGCATCAGGATAAAGGAGTTTTGATTTGTTGATAATAGAAGATTAAAAAAAAAAAGAAGAAGAATCGTTCACAGTGTTTCCTGGGAAACTCGAGATACAGAAGACGCCGGGAAGAAGTCAATTTAAAAATGTTTATTTTTGCACGTCGTCGACATCTGAGCTCTTTCCCCCGGGGACTGGTGCATGCAATTCTCCCCCCTGCAGATCCGAGGAGAAGAAATGACCCGCGTTCCTTCAACAGTGGAGTCCTCCATGGAAACGAGTTCCATCCTGCAGGCGGAGTGCACACCCGATGAGGCTGGCCTCCACCTGGCCATCCTCCTGTCTCAGCCTCCTGGGCGGCAGGGAGGACAGGGGAGTCCCAGATATTTACAATGTTGCAAAAAAAGCATTTGCAAGACTCTCTCTTCATAGAGGAGACTGTGTAGGATCCTGTCAATCAGGGATTCCAAAGATCATCTTCTTTCAGCGGAAATAATTAAGGGAACAACGTGGTTTCCTCTTTAGTTGCTTCACGCAGAACATCTAAGGGGGCCTCCGTTACTGGTTTTCCGCTTTTAATCGAATTTTCATTGTTGCTTTTATGAGGAGACGGGGTTACACGGGAAGCCGCTGATTTTAATGGAATTATGACATCCTGAGACAGAATGATGCTGTCGAGGAAGAGCAGCAACAAGGTCACCTTTGTAGCCCGTAAAAGCACCTTTTTTTTCTTTTATTTTCATTTTTTTCCCTCATCTATGTCTTTCTTGAATCTCACCAAACACAGCCAATGTGAGCCGGGGCCGTCCTCCGGGTCAGGAGTCGATTTGTGATTTCAAGTTGCCATCGAGCGACTCCGGGAGTGAAATTGCAGGGATCGTTTTAAGAGCAGGAAAGTCAGAAATAGACTTTATTTGACATATTCATCTGTTTAAATCGCTCGAGATTTTTTTTTTCCTCCCAGTACTGGGGACTGAATGGAGGGGGGCTCTACCCCTGAGCCCCATCCCCAGACATTCTTGATTTTTTTGTGTCTGTCTGTGTTGGTAAGTTGCTGAGGCTGGCCTCCATGTGATCCTCCCGCCTCAGCCTCCAAAGGGAGGCTGTGGAGAACAGGTCTAGGCTACTTTGTTTTGCTGAGTATGCAACATCGTTTATGCTCAAGTGGATTAAGAGCATCTTTTTATTTCCTCCTCCCAGATATTTAGTTGAGACTCCATGTCCCCCCAGTCAGAATGGCAGTGATGAAGAATACAAGTGACAATAAAGGCGGGTGAGGTTGTGGGGACAAGGCTCACTCCAACGTTGCTGCTGGGAGTGCAAATTGCTCCAACCACTCTGGAGAGCAGATGCAGATTCCTCAGAAAACTGGGAAGGGAACCACCATGGTACCCAGCTATCCCACTCCTGGGTCTATACCCAAAGGACTTAAAATCAGCGCATTCCACAGGGACACAGCCACATCCATGTTGATAGCAGCTCAACTCACAATAGCCAAGCTATGGGACCCACCCAGGTGCCCTTCAATAGAAGAATGGATAAAGAAACTGTGGTATATCTACACAATGGAATATTACTCAGCCATGAAGAAGAATGAAAGGATGGCATTGGCAGGTCAATGGATGGAACTGGAGAACATCATGCTGAATGAAGTCAGCCAATCCCCCCAAACCAAAGGCCAAATGTTCTCTCTGATGTGCAGATGCTAATTCATAATCAGGGGGGGCACTAGAGAAGAATCGAGGTGCTTCGGACTAGGCAGAGGGGATTGAAGGAGGGGAGGGGTGTGGGGTAGGGAGGACAGGAGAATGAATGGGACATCGTGACTCTGTGTGCACATGTGACCAAGGACCAGGGTGAGTCTAGAACATATACAATCAGAAAAATGACGGATTTTAAGTCAAAGCTGTGGTATATCTACACAATGGAATACTACTCAGCCATGAAGAAGAATGAAATGATGGCATTGGCAGGTCTTTCCTGGAACCCGTTCCCGGGTTTGAACCCGTGTCCCTGAAATCGTTGGTTACCTTGTTACATTTTAGATAGAGACTTTTTCCTCTTTTCTTGCAGAAGTCGATGCGATTTCACCAAAGACGGAGTCACCTGCCGTATGGGAAGACCCACAGGAAGGCAAGCAGATGACCAGGGCGTCCGATACGAGGCCCCCCAGTCCTGCCTCTGGAAGGCACTTCAGTCCACCAGGAATCCCGCCGAGCTCGCGAGGGGACATTCCCTCTCCTGAATTTCCCGGTGACACAGCGGCCGGCCAACGTCTGCCTTCATACCTGAGGTTCCTGCCTGGAAACTCCCAGGTCACCACAGATGACGGTGGCCGGCTGCTGTGCACAGGCTCTCTCCGAGTTGCTCAAGTCCTCACTCAGTCGCCGAGGCTGGCCTCCAACCTTCGATCCTCCTGCCTCGGCCTCCCCAGGGGCTGAGATCACACCCCTGCACCTGGCTGTATTTTTTATTCCTTCTCCTTCTTGGGCCCAAGGACTTGGAGTTTCTGACCGTCCCTGGGTCGTGTGACGGGATCGGATGTGACATCCTTCTCTCCCCGAGATCTCTCCAATCACACGCTCTGGTCGCTCACCCCCAAACCTCGGCCGGGTATCGATCTTGGCAGTGAGCACATTGATTTCTCTCTCTCTGTCCCCGTCCTAGGACCACACCAAAGGCTTGGAATCAATGAGCCAAGTGGCCTTTGCGGGAACTAACGGAGGTGGCCTGGCGGTGACCATATTGAGACATCACCGAGGTGGACAGGAGCATGGGGTGTGTGGGGGGGAACCTGGCGTTGAAATCAGAAAGAATCCAGAAAGAGTTCTCTCCTCCGCTCGATGCAACCGGCCAGGTCACCACGTTCAAAAACCATGTGCAGAAAAAAAAAATATTTTAAAAAAATGAAAATATAGAGATATATGCATATTTGTAGGTACGTAGAGCTTCTGTTAAATCTGCCCAGGGATTATTTTTTTTCTCGTCATCATTCCCTAAATCATGAAAATACAGCAGCTCTTGATGCTGCAATCTCTCAGGCCTGTCAATTGTCTCTCACCTCAGAGACAGAGAGAGGAAGCCACGGTCAGGCCCTTCGCTTGATTAATCCAGGCCCACCCAGGATGATGTCGCCTGTGGCTGACTCAGGGTCCCACTGACTTGGGGACACTAATTTCAGGGCTTCCATTTGTTTATGTCCGCTGCCTGGATTTCTTTCTTTTTTTCATTTTTTTTTTTTTTTTGGAGGGGGGGGTGGGGAGGGGGAGGGAGAGAGGATAATGCCGTTAAATGAATCTAAAATCCTATCTGAATCATTCCAAAAATCACATGAATCTAAATGCAAACGTGCCTTTGTGCATTTTTATATCGATTCCGACAGAAGTATAGCTACAGGAATTTTTGAGCTGTAAATACAGAATGTGTTTATATGGCAATACGTCAATATACCAGTATCAATATATAAATGCACATTTGTAGATTACTTAGATATATATATATGCATGGATATGTATTTATAAAAACATGTGGTATTTGCATATATGCATAGAGAAACACACAATAATCAATTCATATATGAATATATGCATATGTGTATTCAGGTATTTATAGAGAGACGTTATTTCGATTAAATGTCTCTCAATTAATGCATGAATACGTAGGTGTGTATACAGGTGATATCTACATAGAAAGGTATAAATGCATGCAGGTGCTGGATATTTATTTGCATTTACGTAGGATTCGTATTTCCACCCATGTCTTTTCCCAACATAGAGAGACTTTAAAAGACCCAGGATTGCAGCCATCGCTTTCAATATCATAAATCGGGTAGCAAAATCCTCATTTTCATTGAACCTCAGTGTCACTGACATTTACACGAGATACAAGGGAATATGGATTCACCACATCGACTGAAAACGGTTGTTTTGGAGGTAAAAAGGGAGGATGGACCGATGCCAATTGCTTAGATCCGTTACGTACTAAGTTCTGATGATTTAAAAACCTTGCTATATACTTGTTTTAAAGTGGGGGTGGTCTTCCGGAAGATTCTGTGTGAGATATATATACATAACACTTTTTATTTTTGTCGGGGGTTACGGGGACCTGGACCGCGGAGCCGCATCCTCAGCAATTTTCCTTTTTGATTTCGAGACAAAGTCTCTCAACGTTGCTTCGGGCCTTGCTCTAGGGCGGAGGCTGGCCTCCAACTTGCTATCCTCCTGCCTTAGCCTCCCGAGGTGCTGAGTTTGCGGTCGATTTTGCATCAGAGATTCTATCAGGAAGATTTTTTTTGAAAAATGACGTCGTGGCTTGTGGCCGGGAGTGAGCTATGAAGATGTCCCGGGTCCTTCCCCTCCGCAGCCCTGCTCTGGGGTCCCAGGGGACGCCATTTCCAAGCCCCGGACTCCAGCCTCATGGGCACCGGTGACTCCCGTTAGTCCTTTCCCGAGGCACCCATCTCTTTTGGCCTGGAACAGAGCCCCAGAGGGACACACCTGTCCGTCAGGCTCAGGCTGAATTTCTGCAGCACTCACCAGGTGGGAGGATACGTGGGAGAACTTCCACTTTGGATGGCTCAGGTGTCCGTTGCTGTAACAAAATGCTTGAGGTAATGGGCTTCCAAGGAGGGTCGGGCAGCACTGCTTTGACTTTGAGAAGATGCAATGGGAACACGGGGCCAGGGGCTCAGGGTCCTGTGGCCAAGGGGGGCCAGCAGAAGAGTCCGGCATCTCCCGGGGAAGGTCCTGTCTTGCAGTCCCCCGAGGCTTGGTCTTTGGGCTCCATGAGCCAAAGAGGAGTGGAACCACCTGTGCAGAGGGACACGTGTTGGGATCGGGGGTGAACTTCCTGCAGATGTGTCCATAGAAGCATTGGTGGTTAATGGTCAGGGTGGTAGACATGGCTGCATAGTATTCCAGGGTCAGGGGTCACAAGGGGCTGTCCCCAGTCACTCAGCACAGGGATGAGACCCACTGGGTGGGGTTCCTCCTGGTTATGTTTTGCTTTTTGTTATCATTGAGATACTTTGGGTTAGGAGAGGTGTAGACTAAAAGTGGATTAATCCACTTGGATGGACTCACTGGGTGTAGACTAATAAGTGGATTAATCCACTTGAATGGACTCACTGGGTGTAGACTAATAGTGGATTAATCCACTTGGATGGACTCACTGGGTGTAGACTCATAGTGGATTAATCCACTTGGATGGACTCACTGGGTGTAGACTCATAGTGGATTAATCCACTTGGATGGACTCACTGGGTGGTGACGGCAGCAGGTGGGGTGTGGCTGGAGGAGGGGGTCCCCGGGCTGTGCCTTGGGGGTCTCTGTCCTGTCCCTGGTGAGCAGAGCTCTCTCTGCTCCCTGGTGCCCTGTCCTGAGCTGCTCTCCTCCTCCAGGCCCTGCCGCCATCTTGTTCTGCTCCCCTTGGGCCAGAGCCATGGAGTCGGCCCACCATGGACGAATCCACGCCCATCAACCAACCCGCCTCTCATGGAGGTCGAGAAATAAGGTTAAATATATTATTATTTATATTTAACTTATCATATGTAATAATGATTTAAATATACATAATAATATATTTATATATAGTGATTTAAATAATGTATATATACTAATTTAAATATAAATATATACTAATAATATATATATATACACTAAATTTTTAAAATAGTATGAATATATGTGTTTATATGATATATAATAATATATATTTATATAAATAGACATATTTCAAACATTTTTTTTTCTTTAGAAATAAAGAAGAAATATAAATAAATAAGATATGTCACTGTGCCGGGCTCCAGGGTGCACTCCTTACGTTCAGCGGCTCGGGAGGCTGAGGAAGGAGGATTGAAGTTCAAGGCCAGCCTCAGCCACTTTGCAAGACCCTAAGTCACTTAGCAAGACCCTGTCTCCAAATAAAAAAATGAGCGTGCTCCAGGTGTGGCTCCGTGGTTAAGCCCCCCTGGGGTCCATCCCTGCTCCGATGATAATAATAATAATAATAATAATAATAACAGTGGTTTCCAAGAATCAGGCTCAAAGTGACCTGGTATTTATGGAAATGCAACATCCTATTTAAAACCAAAAAAAAAAAAATTGCTCTGGAAGAGTTGGGTTGATGGGCACCTGCCTCATCGCAGACTCATCAACTGGGGGACATTGGCCAGTGGTTCAAAATGGCAATGAGAGCCAGGCGTGAGGGTGCCCGTCTGTACGCTCAGCCGTTCTGGAGGCTGAGGCAGGAGGATCGCAAGTTGAAGGCCAGCCTGGGCCACTTAGTGAGGCCCTGTCTCCAAAATGCAAAAACCCCCTGGTTTCCCTCCCCAGTGCAAGAAAAAAAAATAATAATTGCCATGAGTTTGCACAAGAATTTCCAGTGTTTGGTAGCCCAGGAGGGTGAGCCTGGGTCAGAGTGTTGCATTGCAAATTCCAAAGTGCGTCCTTGGAGCAAGGATTTGGCATGTTTTTAGGGCAAAGCGGGGCTCCCTCTGGAGCAGGAGGCACAAGAGCAGCCCCGTCCTTGCACGGAATTCACACTCATCAAACGCCAAGCAGCAAGCCGCCAGGGTGTCCACCCACCATCCAACTGGAAAGTCCCTTGATTGACAGCTGCCCCCTCCCCCCTGACCAGGAGCCTGGCTGCAACCAGAGGCAGGTTCTCAGGCCACCTGAGCCGCCCCCAGCCCACAGAAGGCACCGCGCCCCCCGTAAGCGGGTCGCTCCCTATTAATTCAGTCCCTTCCCCCCCGAGGGTTATTTTTCACGCGGTGGAAATGAGGCTAAAAATAACCCGCAGAATTACATAAGTCCCTTTTGCACAAATGCATCCATGGCTCCCCTCCCCTCGTCTCTCCTCTTAGGATCCCACCCTCAGCATCTCCAGGAGCAAGGGACTCAGGTGCCTGTGGGTCAGGATCCTGGCCGCCAGGCTCCCCGGGTTGGCTCCTGGCGCCCTGCAAGCCCAGCCCTGGCTGAGGTGGGCACAGGAGGGGGCCCAGATCTAGGGCTGCAAACCCGTCGGGGGTCCACGGGTTTTTTTCCTGCTTTTTGGACAACCCCGATTCTGCAGGAAAGAGACGAGATTTAGAAACGGCCAAGAGTAAAAGAGACAGAGGGAAAGTGGTGACTGCTTTTCTGGGTCAAGACAGTGTGCTGTGCGGACAAACAAAAGAAAAGGAACAAAAAACACACCAGCTGATACGATGGCTGGGTCTTGGATGGAAGATAATCTTTTTTTCTCTTTTTTGGGGGGTTACCAGGGATTGAACTCAGGGGTGCACGACCCCCGAGCCCCGTCCCCAGCCCTGTTTTGCATTTTATTGAGAGACAGGGTCTCCCTGAGTTACTTGTGGCCTCCCTTTGGTAGAGGCTGGCTTTGAACTCACGATCCTCCTGCCTCAGCCTCCCGAGCCGCTGGGATCACAGGTGTGCGCCACGGTGCCCTGTGTGAATGTCTTTTAAACCCTGAATAAAATGCTCAAATGGATACAGGATTTCCACCCGTGGATAGCTGCTTGACGATGCCGAGGTTTGCTCCCTATGATTTATCACTGAAATTGTGAGACCCACTGGAATCTAACCAGCAGCTGGGGCTCAAAACAGACGGGAAGAAGGGCGGCGGGTCCAATGGCTCCAATCTGTCTTTTCTAATAGTTTTAGTCCATTTTTCACTGTTTTGATCTAAAGAATTAACAATTTTAGAGGAGGAGAAGTTGATCTGGGGCTCACGGTGTCCGAGGTTCAGCCCACTCCATGGCTCTGGCCCAAGGGGAGCAGAACAAGATGGCGGCAGGGCCTGGAGGAGGAGAGCAGCTCAGGACAGGGCACCAGGGAGCAGAGAGAGCTCTGCTCACCAGGGACAGGACAGAGACCCCAAAGGCACAGCCCAGGGATCCCCTCCTCCAGCCACACCCCACCTGCTGCAGCCACCACCCAGGGAGTCCATCCAAGTGGATTAATCCACTATTAGTCTACACCCAGTGAGTCCATCCAAGTGGATTAATCCACTATTAGTCTACACCAGGGAGCAGAGAGAGCTCTGCCCACCAGGGACAGGACAGAGACCCCAATGGCACAGCCCAGGGACCCCCTCCTCCAGCCACCCCCCACCTGCCTACAGTCACCACCCAGTGAGTCCATCCAAGTGGATTAATCCACTATGAGTCTACACCAGGGAGCAGAGAGAGCTCTGCCCACCAGGGACAGGACAGAGACCCCAACGGCACAGCCCAGGGACCCCCTCCTCCAGCCACACCCCACCTGCTGCAGTCTCCACCCAGTGAGTCCATCCAAGTGGATTAATCCACTTATTAGTCTACACCTCTCACAACCCAATCCTCTGAATGTTCCTGCACCGTCTCACACATGAGCATTTAGAGGAGGAAGAGTCTCTCTGGGGCTCATGGTGTCCAAGGTCCAGTCCCTGGTGGCCAACTCCATGGCTCTGGCCCAAGGGGAGCAGAACAAGATGGCGGCAGGGCCTGGAGGAGGAGAGCAGCTCAGGACAGGGCACCAGGGAGCAGAGAGAGCTCTGCTCACCAGGGACAGGACAGAGACCCCCAAGGCACAGCCCAGGGACCCCCTCCTCCAGCCACACCCCACCTGCTGCAGTCACCACCCAGTGAGTCCATCCAAGTGGTTAATCCACTTCTAGTCTACACCTCTCTATAACCCAATCATTTCACTTCTGACCACTCTCACATTGTCTCTCACATGAGCTTTTGGGGGACACCTGACTTCTAGACCATAACAATAAGTGAATTATTTGGCCACATGGATTTAGGGCAAGAACTGGGGTGTTCCCATTTCCCCCAAGAATCATACAAATGATAATCAGAACAACAACAGGATTGAGGGGCTGGGGTGGAGCTCAGTGGTCGAGGGCTTCCCCAGAGGAACAACAGGACTCACAGGTTTGAGGAGATGAAGGAGAGTGAAGGTCATAGCTTTGTGGGTGTGCTGGGCCGCTTACCGGCACTGTAACAGATGGCCTGAGGTAGATCCACTGTAAGGAAAAAAAAGGTTGATTTGGAATCATCCTTTTAGAGAGGGTGTTCGCGGTGGCTCTGTGCCTTTGGACTTCATGTAATGAAGGACACCGTGGAGGGTGGGATATGGTCGAGAAAACCCGATCTTCAGAGACAGACAGAAAGGGCGGGATCCTAGTACCTTTTCCAAGGGTGCCATTTTGTTTCTGAAATAACTCTATTTTCTCATCGATCCTGTCTCCGTGTTCAGCCGATCCGCATACTTGAGCTCCACATGGATCTCTCTGGTACCCAGATGCATCCATGGAGAGAAACACCAAGACTTTGGGACAATGGGGGACGCCACATGGATTTTGGTTTTCTGACCCAGTGTTTTCTTGAGCAAAGTCCACCACACGCTTACTATTAAGGACGGAGGAGTATAAGGCACTCAGGAAAAAGTTTGCTGGCTGGGCTGGGAGTGCACCATCCACTCATCCGTCCGTGAGTCAGTAAGAATCCCATGGAATTTGTTTCCTTCCTCTTATTAGACTCCACAGGCTCCGGTTCATTGAGACGTCATAACGGGAGAAAAATACGACGTTGGCAGAACCTAATGTGCGTGTTGATCTGAATGAGGGCGACCTCACGTGGCATTAAGTTGGGTTCTGGTTTCTTCTTCCGGGAGCCTGGAAATGCACGCAGCCATTTACCTGCCAATGCCATCATTTCATTCTTCTTCATGGCTGAGTAATATTCCATTGTGTAGATATACCACAGTCTCTTTATCCACTCATCTATTAAAGGCATCTGGGTTGGTTCCACAGCTTGGCTACTGTGAATTGAGCTGCTATAAATACGGATGCGGATTCGACCCTGTCGGGGGCTGATTTTAAGTCCTTTGGGTGTAGACCACAGAGTGGCGTAGCTGGGTCGATTATGACATTGGCCGGTGAACGGGTGGGATCTGGAGAATGCATTTCCTGGGGATGTGGCTCCAGTTCCAACTGGGGAGTGTGACTCACCACCTCGACCTCGGACAACCAGGAGAGGACCCACCCTGAGCACAGAGACTGGTACCGGAATAGTCTCATGACCCAAAAGTCAAACAAGGTCGATGGGAATTTTCCACGTGACACACAGACCCGACCCACGTGTGAAGGGGACTGCCCTGAGATGCTGGAAGAGCTAAGCACTCTTCCTCCTCTGCACCCCTCCACCATGGTGTTCTGCCTCAGCTAAAGTCCCACACGGTGCAATCAAAATGAAAAATTTTTTTTCTCCTCTACGTTGCTTTTCTCTGGTGTTCTGTTACAGTCATGTCACGCTGACGGGCACATGGTCATCTTCCTGTCTTCAGTACCCACAGGGGCACGTCTCCCCAGGGGAGCATCTCTACTAAGGCTCTGCCGACTTGTGCTCTCCTCCTTCAGGACCCTCCAGGATGGCGAGCTCCCAGTGAACAGCGCTATCTGCCCGTCAACGGGGACGTTTTGACAGAGAGCCATCCCTCGAGACCAACGGGCATGTGCCTTTCTGAAGGGAGGGGACCAAATCAGAGAGTAGCTGTGAAGCGCTGGCTTGAGACCCTCCATGATTTCTAGAGTTTCACAAGCGAACAATTTCCTGTGCCCATACAACGTCGTCAGGGGTGCACTGGGAGGTTGCCTATGTTGGGTATTTTCAAGGATTTGAACGCACTTTCCATTCTTCCGTTCTCCCCCGACCCAATTCCTGTTTACTCTCTTCACAGGAGACGGAGCGTCTGGGCTGCCTTTTATTCTGTCCCAACAATGCTATTTTTTTTTGTTGTTGTTGTTGTTGTTATTTTTGTCTTTGCTTTTTTTTTTTTTTTCTTTCTTTTTCTCTCGGGAATCTTGACAGATCGTCTCTGGGAAAGGGTTTGTTTGGGTTGGAAATGATCTCCCTTGTGTGCGTCCCCTTCCTGGATTGTCAAAAGGCTTCCATTTCAAGTGGGTTCCGCTGCCTGGAGTCTGCTCTTGTTGCGTGACACAGATATTTTGCTTTTGTGCCAACATTTCTTTTAGAAGGAAACAGGGTTTTCCTGTAATCCTGCAACTCCTCGACAGAAGGCATGTTTTATTTTTTGTTTCCTTGAAGGGAAAATAGGTCTCTTCACACAGCCGAGAAGATCCCCAGGTTATAAAACCCCTTCAACTTTACCCACGTATTTTGTCTTTCTATTTTTTTTAAGGATTTTTTTTTTTAAAAAAAGGAGAATAATTGCAAAAAAAATTGGCAGATAGCAAAGACGATCAAATTTTAATCAAATCTTTGGGCGCTTAGAGAGAGCGGAATAAGATGCAAATCATTTAAAGCTTCATTTCGATACATTTAGAAGTGAATGCCCTCTTTAGAGACCAATCGCATTAATTTTCTTTTTTTTTTTATGTTTGACAAACTAGAAGCGTGTTTGACACAAAAGGCGTCACCACTTCGCCCAAAGGTCTTTTGAAAACTGAAGAGAACCAGGTGCCGTGGCCCACACTGGTAATTCCAGTGACTCGGGAGGCTGAGGCAGGAGGATGGCGAGTTCAAAGCCAGCCTCCGCCAAAGGGAGGCCGAATGCAACTCAAGGAGACCCTGCCTCTCAATCAAATGCAAAATAGGGCTGGGGACGGGGCTCAGGGGTCGAGGACACTGACTTCAATCCCAGGTATGAAAAAAAAATTTGGTCTCTTACAGAAGATGAGCAGCACTGTGGTTTATAACCATGTATTATGCATTAATAGTACATCAAATAGCATTTGTCATATGGAATTCATCTATCAGGCAATACAATATAAAAAGTAATCGCATGTTAATATCATTTCATTAAAACAACCGTATCCTGTGAATATGTGTTTATTATTCTATCAGATTTATGGAGAATATGACCCATCAGCCCTTGGCATGTTAATATAAAACATTTCATTAAAATAACCTGGGAATACTCGAATTTATTTATTAAATATGAAATTTACATATGACAGATCAATCCCGTGCACGTTGACATAAAGCATTTCATTAAAACACCCAGATCATACGAACCGTTTTTAAGAAAAGCAGCTATTTGAAACATTTTTTATTAAAATAGCTAATATACATACATTTCTATGAAATGATGGGCACAACGGCACCCGCCAATGGATTAATAGTGGATTAATCCACCACTCAACAGGATCCATAATTCAGCCAAGTAGCCTCTCCTTGGACTCATCCAATATCCATAGGAAAGGTTTTGGATCTCTGTGAAGAAATACTGAATCCCTGAATTCCATGGGCAGACGTTGCAGAAAACACACCTCAACACGATCAATATTGTATATCGTAAAGATTTATTTGAATTCCCCTCAAGGTAACTGGATGCAAATCCATTCAAAATATCAAAGTTGTTGATTGAAATGTCTCAAAATTCATCTGGAGGAATTTGCTTTGAACAGGAGGAAAAAGAAAATGATGAGTGTGAACTGACTTTTCAAGGTACGTACGTGCACACGAGGCTGTCCATACACATATGTTCATCTAAAGGGGGATAATTTTTAAAAAAATAAATATATAAATAAATAACAAAAAATCAACAGAGTAGACGGAAGGGCACAGGGAGACAGAGAGGAGAGGAGAAAACGAGGAAGAATCAGGAACTGAATCCAAGTAAATTATGCTCCATGCTTTTATGATTCTGTCAAAATGAGTCCTAATAAAAAATACAGGTGGACACAGCGGCCCACGCCTGTAACCCCAGCGACTGAGGAGGCTGAGGCAGGAGGATCGCACGTTAGAGGCCAGCCTCAGAAAATTAGTGAGGCCTTAAGCATGGAGGGAACTGGGCGCTATTCTAAGCTCGGAAAACAGGTCAACGCGCCACATCTACAGCGTGATCCGATTTTCCTTTAAAGGCATACATATCCACAAGAGCGTGTTTGTGCGCGAAATGAAATTTTGGCAGCTGATATATGTCCATCCAAGTGGATTAATCCACTATTAGGTTGCACCAGGGAGCAGAGAGAGCTCTGCTCACCAGGGACAGGAGAGAGACCCCAAAGGCACAGCCCAGGGACCCCCTCCTCCAGCCACACCGCACCTGCTGCAGTCACCACCCAGTGAGTCCATCCAAGTGGATTAATCCACTATGAGTCTACACCAGGGAGCAGAGAGAGCTCTGCTCACCAGGGACAGGATGGAGACCCCAAAGGCACAGCCCAGGGACCCCCTCCTCCAGCCACACCCCACCTGCTGCCGTCACCACCCAGTGAGTCCATTCAAGTGGATTAATCCACTTTCAGTCTACACCTCTCATAGTCTAATCGTTTCACCTCTGAACCTTGTCCTTGTCTATGGGATCCATCGGTTTTCTCCTCCGCTTTCCAACAGGGAAGCGAACCTCCCAGCTCTTTGCATCTGAGCCAGACCCGTGTCTGACCCTGTGACCGTCCTCACCTGCGGACGCCCCGGGTAATGAATTTGTGCGGCCTTAAGCCAATCTGCTCTAGGGTCTCTGTCGCCGGGAAAATAGGGAGACAAATAGAGTTTAATCCTCTGATGAATTGCTTCTGTCCCCTTCTGAGAAGACGCCCGACTCGATTAAGGAGCCACAGTTTAGAACATTAGCCTTGATGAGTCCTGGTTGTTCAGTCGTTTTTGAGATCAATGGGACCGGACCTGTCCCTGGCCCAGGGCTGCTCATCAGGAATTCCTGGGAGTCAGCAGGTAGGGGCACTTGCTGCCCTTGACGGTGCCTTGAATCAAACCAGATTTCTTAATTGGGAACAAAATAGCTTAATTCCAAAAGGGCCTCAGGGGCTGGACGTTCTCTGGGGTGGTCTGTGCTGTGCCGCTGCAGGAGCTGGAGCAGCCTCTCTGGGCCCCACACACCAGGAGCCAGGAGCAGCCCCACCCAGGGTGGGAGAGCCCCCTGGACAGACAGAACAGGTAGATGGCAGAGAGATAGAGAGACAGACAGGATGGATAGATAGATAGAAGATAGATAGATGGTAGACAGAATTGGTAGATGACAGATAGATAGATGGATGGATAGATAGATAGACAGGATGGATAGATGATAAAAGATAGATAGATAGAGAGAATAGGTAGATGACAGATAGATAGATGGATAGATACCTAGACAGGATCAGTAGATGATAGATAGATGGATGGATAGATAGATAGATAGACAGATAGACAGACTGATAGATAGACAGACAGGTGATAGATGTTTAGAAGAGATCATGGTGGAGCAGGAGTTAAGAAATCAACCACAGATGTTTGAGACAGAGAGATGATTGATACGTAGGTGGATTGATCATCGATCATTGATCATTGGATTGATCAGTTTTCCATCCAATGATCCCATCGCCATCTTGAGTGCCTTCTCTGTTCTCTATAACTGTCTCCTATTACCTACTTAGGAAATATGAAAATACAGGACTCATACCGTGACCACCAGCCGTCTGACCAGTGCAGTGATCCAGGCTGTGTACTGCATCACGGGAGCCTGGGAAAATCCACACCCGTGGACCAAGGCTTGTGCATTGTCACTGCATTTGACCTGGGTTTGAGGTCCCCTGCAGAATCCAATGGGCATTGTCCACTTGGAGCTGCATCACACCTGGTCCAGGAGTCAGAGATGCCGGAGGAGGAGGAGGAGGAGGAGGAGGAGGAGGAGGAGGAGGAGGAGGAGGAGGATGCAGAAATTAAAACCTCAGGGCGCGGAGGCCAGAGAGGGTGGGCAGCAGGGCCCCCGACCATTCCTCACAGTTGGAATCCAGCAACTGGAGGAGCCGCGGGTTCCAAAGCCGCGCACCCTCCCCCTCACTGTGTGGCTCCTTCCTGGTTTTGCTGAGTTCATTTTGCATTGAAGGGTGGGATCTCAACCTGGAGACGGAGACTCAGAACCAATCCCAGAGCTTCCTTGGTCTCAGGTGACGCCGTTTCCACCCACAAACTGTGTGCATCCATCATAAAACACACGTTATCCCATATCACCACATATCATCATATCATATGATATACAAGTAATCATATGGGTCATATGAAAATGTCATGTACAAAATGACACATGATCTCTTATGTGTATTACATATCAATGAAAATGCACATAGCATCTCACTTATTTAATATCATGCATCATTCCATGTATAGAAAATAGATCACATATTATCATATTTCAAAATATATCACCAGAGATCAGAATATATGTATGATTCATAGTGTTTTATCACAAAGGACTGATAGGCTTTATAATATAATAATATATAATATAATATATAATATAATATATAATATAATATAATAATATATAATATGCCATTATATATTTAAAAATCATCATGTATTATTATCTGTTGTCTAAGATATGTTGTTCAATTTCATTAACAATAGCATGCATTACTGCACCTACATTGTGATAGACTTTATAATATGATAATATGCTTCATAATACAATAATATACTTTATAATATGATAATATACTTTAAATATAATAGTATGCTTTATAATTCAATAATATACTTTATAATATAATAATCTACTTCATAATACAATAATATACTTTATAATATGATAATATGCTTTATAATATAATAATATACTTTAAATATAGTAATATGCTTTAAAATATAATAATATGCTTCATAATACAATAATATACTTTATAATATAATAATATACTTTAAATATAATAGTATGCTTTATAATATGATAATATACTTTGTAATATAATAATATACTTTAAATATAATAGTATGCTTTATAATATAATAATTTACTTTATAATATGATAATATACTTTATAATATAATAATATACTTTATAATATAATAATATGCTTTATAATACAATAATAACTTTTAATATAATAATATGCTTTATAATATAATAATATACTTCATAATACAATAATATACTTTATAATATGATAATATGCTTTATAATATAATAATATACTTTTAATATAATATGCTTTAAAATATAATAATATGCTTCATAATACAATAATATACTTTATAATATAATAATATACTTTAAATATAATAATAGGCTTTATAATATAATAATATACTTTATAATATAATAATATACTTTAAATATAATAATATGCTTTATAATATAATAGTATGCTTTATGATATAATAATATGCTTTATAATATAATAATTTACTTTATAATATGATAATATACTTTATAATATAATAATATACTTTTAATATAATAATATGCTTTATAATATAATAATATACTTTTAATATAATAATATGCTTTATAATATAATAATGTGCTTTATAATATAATAATATACTTTAAATATAATAATATACTTTATAATGTAATAATATACTTTTAATATAATAATATGCTTTGTAATATAATAATTCACTTTATAATATAATGATTTTATCGTAATGATTTTATTATCACTGTATCACATAGATCATCATATTATATAGTACATACATCATCATATTATATCATGATATTATAAAGTATATTATTATTAAACAATATCGTGGAATTAAATCATATGTCATCATATGTATGTACAATTGTATAGAATGACACAGTGATCTTATGACAGATGCATATTGGTGACAATTCACAGTGATCTTATGACAGATGCATATTGGTGACAATTCACAGTGATCTTATGACAGATGCATATTGGTGATGATCTATAATATTCTTATGACAGATGCATATCTCTGATATCTGTGATGTCCTTGTCACACCGTCTGCTTGTGATCATTCACGATCTTCTTATGACCAACGTGTCTGGATGATGATGAAACATGCCATATCCCATGACACACGTGTGCATATGAAAGACCCGACTCAGCATCCCGTGGTGAGATCCCTCTTCCCGTCTGAGCCTCTACCCTCGTGCCACCTCCTGTCGTGTGGCAGAGTGGCACCAGACAGAGCCACGGACACGGAACGTCACCCTCTGTCTGCAGACGCCCTGGAGCTGGGAAATGCTGTGGTCATCAACTTGCCCTCCGAGCTCTGCCCTGGACAGCTCTGGGGGACGGTCCCTCTGCCCGGCCCTCGGGGACCTGCCCACCTGGTTCCAGCGACCACATCCTAAGACACGCGCTTCCCCGGGGTCTGAGAAGTGTCTGGTCCCAGGAACGGACCTGATTGTCCCATCAGGTCAGTGGACAGCGTCCCTCTCAGCCGGTCCTTGTCCCTCCCCTTCATGGACAGAGAGAGAAGCCACCTTGGTGAGCCGGTGGCCGGGGGCTGGTCATCACTCTGGGTGTTGGGTGGCGAGCACCATTAGAGTCCTGAATCAAGGACAAGACTAATGACTTAATTTCGACCCTGTCCCCTTGACCCATTTGAGGAGACACGGATGTGGTGTCCAGCGGGGAAAGATTTCCGCGTCACTTATTGATAGGACCGTCACCAGGGAAGGAGGGGGCTATCTGTCAGCCTGATTGTTCCTGAAATCCCAGATGGTGCTCTTCGGTGACTTCTTGCACTTTTGAATTTGACTGTTAATTTCTCTTTCTTTTTTTTTTTTTTTAAGGGTGCAATAATGTGGTGCATTGTGCATTCGGTCAAGGATCTTGCAAGTACAATCACTGTGGGAGGGCGTAGTCTGTTCCCTCTACGTTACAAAAAGCGTGGGTCCCTTGCTCTGTGCAACACAACGCTTCTCTTCCAGAAAACACGCTTAAAAATGTTACCTTGTAGCCAGGCACAGTGGCAAACGCCTATAATCCCCGGGGCTCGGGAGGCTGAGGCAGGAGGCTGGCAAGTTGGAGGCCAGCCTCAGCAATTTATCCAAGCCCTGCGCAACTCACTGAGACCCTGTCCTTATTTATTTATTTTTTTTAAATATTCATTTTTTAGTTGTAGTTGGACACCGCACCTTTATTTTCCTTATTTTATTTTTATGGGGTGCTGAGGGTCGAACCCAGGACCTCACCTTTGCTAGGTTGAGCCCTCTACGGCTGAGCCCCAACCCCAGTCTGAGACCCTGTCTTTAAATAAAATATATTTTTTTTAAAAAAGGGGCTGAGGATGTGGCTCCGTAGTTAAGCCACCCCTGGGTTCAATCCCTGGTTAAAAAAGAGAAAAAAAAAAGTTAACTTGTGTCTGTAAATGTCTTTTTTTTTTCCTCATTAGATTTCTTCTCAATGTCTATTTCTGAATATTTTGTCCATATCAATGGGCTCAAACTCATTTTAAAGACGAAAGCAAATCATTTAGGAGACATGAAGACACATTATGGTAACTCACTGCGTACACCCATTGATAAAAGTCTCAGGATAAAATTCGGTTTTAACGCCTTTTCCCCAGCATCATCTCCAAAGTGGGAGAGAAGACGCCTTCTGAATTTTTCTAGAGTCTGTTTTTTTTTTTTTTTTCTTCAAAGCCGAACGTCGTGATGTCTTTATCAACCCCTCTGGTTGAATGGGGAGAAAAAAAAATATTTTATGCTCGATTAGTGTGATTCCATTAGTCAAAAATTTTATTATGTTTGTGCATCTCTCGCCACCATCAACAGAAAATTGATCAGAAGGCTTTGTACCACGCACGGGTCGGAACAATTAAAAATAGGAATTAAGACGTTGCTAGGGAATTTTCAGAGTGATTTACTTACCGTCTGGTCTTCATTATCACCGTGACAATAAACTGATGAGTGATTTCAGGAATATACTGAGAATATATTGAGAAACACACTTTGGATACCGACCACACATATCTCTCTCCTCTCTCTCTCTCTCTCTCTCTCTCTCTCTCTCTCTCTCTCTGGTTGGGTGGGTACCAAGGATTGAACCCAGAGCTCCACTACTGAGCCACATCCCCTTTATTTTGAGACACGGGCTCCTGAGTTGCTTAGGACCTCACTAAGTTGTTGAGGCTGGCCTCCAACTTACCAGCCTCCTGCCTCAGCCTCCTGAGTCGCTGGGAGTACAGTTGTGCACCACCTTGCCCGCTGATTTGTGGTACTTGGTGACAGATAGTACCACTGGTCCCTGTCTCTGAGATTCATGGAATATTTTTTTTTAAAAAAAAAAAACATTTTTAGTTGTAGATGGACACAAGACCTTTATTTTGTTTATTTTTTTACGTGGTGCCGAGGATCGAACCCAGGGCCTCGCACAAGTCTCATTGGAGTTAAAGCTGAACGGAGTGGATTGCATGGTTTTGCATGCATCAAATTCCAGTTTTGATTCTAAATCAAAGTCACGGAGCCCACACGTTAGTGGACATGACATCATTCGCATGCAGGAGCACAGCCTTGTTTGGGATGCAAAGCAAGACGCGAAGCAGGAAAATCAAATGATTCATTGTCACGCGCTCTCTGGAGTGGAGACAGAGACACTTGTGAACATGATTGAGCAAAGTTGAAGTGACTTCCAAGAAAGAGCTACGGCGGAGGTGCTCTCTCAGAAAAACCTGCGTCTGTGACGACGGCAGGAGTAACGTTGGATGGAAAAACACCAATAATATTTGCCTTCCATATAATAGAACTCTTCAGCTGGGTGCGGTGGCCCTCGCCTGTCATCCCAGTGGCTCGGGAGGCTGAGGCAGGAGGATCGTGAGTTCAAAGCCAGCCTCAGCAAGTTAGTGAGGCTCAAGCAACACAGCGAGAACCTGTCTCAAAATAAGGAGGACCGGGATTGTGGCTCAGTGGTTCGGCAGCTGTGGGTTCCATCAACAGAAATCTTTGTTGAATAAAAATACCACCGGATGGTCCAAACTCTCAACTTTTAGCTGTTGTTTAGCACGGGAGGCCAATTCGCAGTGCGAGGCCATCTTTGCAAGGGGCTGGCTATCGATGTGCCAGTCGAGCTTCTTCAAGAGAGTTTTTAGCTTTTGGCAAAAGCCGTGTGGCAGGTACAAATGGAGGAGAAATCATCAATAGGAACTTTGCAAGGGGCGGTTTATTTGAAAGATCCTTGTGATTATTTTTCGGACTTCTCAGGGATTTATTTTTCTACATCTCTTCGAAACAGAAATGAGAGAATTACTTCTTTCATGAGATCCACCTCCCCCAAATCACCCCTATATAACACATGCCTGATTCTCTGAGCTGAAATGCCTTAAAGTTCACTATTTTTTTTAAATTGATTTAAGTAATTTGCAAAGTCTGTTGCATGAATTGGCCGTGCCCAACTATCTTATACAACTGGGGGGTTGATCTATCATATCAATATACATATTTTGCGGGGGACCGTGGAATTGCCGTGTGGTTTGAAATGAGATCGAATCTTCTGTTCAGGAAATAGGGGAGAAGCTGTTTTTCCTCTAAA
>NC_135548.1:2144329-2206829 GCF_045843805.1 Urocitellus parryii
GGTTCTCATAACCTAATTATTTCGCCTCTAAACAAGAAGGTGGACAGAGAATTTTTCCTTCCATCAGTCCTCTGAGGCACTGGGTTCGAATCTCGGCACCACATCAATCAATCAATCAATCAATCAATTGGTTTTGCTCCCAAAGGAGAGCCAAGAAAATAATGCAGGGTCTGACTCTTATTCGAAGCCCATATTAAGTTCCTGCCGTTTCTCTGAATCCCTCTGGTCTCCTGGTTGCCAACGTCCACAAGGTTGAGCATCTTTTTTCTGTCCAGCCACCTGGGCTCAGCCTCATGGAGAAGCTGGAAATTCACTATTTTGAAGCAGGTCGAGGTGCAGCGGAGCTTGCAGGGAAGGGTCTGGAGGGGGAGAAACGGTCGATCGTCAACACGGTTGTCGACGCACAGTGAGTTGGCAACCGCTTTGGGGTGTGAGGCGCAAGATGGAGTCACCAAGGACTTGCTGAGTAGCCCCATGGGACATGGCCCTGGAGAGCAGGGAGACTCGTGGGTTTGCTTTCATTGGAGCCAAAATCATATTCAATTCGAAGGCAAAGGACCGTCAGCAGACCTAAGGCAGGTGTGCCAAGTGTATACAGAAGGAAGTTCATATGTGTCCAAGGTTTAAAGACACTTGGGATTTCTTTTCTAGGTCAGAGACCAAGAATAGGACCTTTTGTAGGAAACAGGAACAAAACATGCCTCAACTTTAAAATGCAAATATTAAGATGAAGGCCTTGGGTTTCTTTTTCTTTGTTAAATATTTATTTATCTGTTCTGATTTGTTGTCGAGGACAGCAGAATGCGTTTCGATTCATGGTACACAAATGGAGCTCAATTTCTCATGTCTCTGGTTGTACACAGAGTCACACCCTCCGTGTCCTCATACATGTACCTAGGGTGATGATGTCCACGTCACTCCGCCATCTTTCCTGCTCCCTGTCCCCTCCCTTCCCTCCCCTCCTCTTTTTCCTATCCAAACTTGCTCCATTCCCCCCATGTTTCTTCTCCCCCCCCATAACCAACCAACATTCCCTTATTAGACAGAACATTCAGCCTTTGATTTCGCGGGGGGGAATTGGCTGACTTCATTTAGCAAGATATTCCCCAGCTCCATCCATTTACCTGCAAATGTCATCCTTTCATTCTTCTTCATGGCTGAGTAATATTCCATTGTGTATATATCTACCCCCATTTTCTTCATCCATCCATCTGCTGAAGGGCATCTAGGTTGGCTCCACAGTTTAGCTATTGTGAATGGAGCTGCTATAAACATGGATGTGGCTGTGTCCCTGTCGTGTGACGGTTTTAAGTCCTTTGGGTATAGACCAAGGAGTGGGATACCTGGGTCAAATGGCGGTTCCATTCAATTTTTCTTGGGTATCTCCGTACTGTTCTCCCTGTTGGCTGCACCAATTTGCGGTCCCCCCAGCAAGATTAGAGTGTGTAAAACAAAGGGTTTGTTTGGCTGCAGTTTTCCTTCCACCCCGGCTATTTCAACTCCTAGAACAACGGCTTCAAGTTAAAGAGCAAAAGGGACCCACCCACCTGTGTCACTGCTGCGTATGCGATACCCCTTGTTCTCAGACCCCCACTCCCAGAGAATCCAGGGTCGAATGTTTTCCTCTGAAATGCAAAAAAAAAAAAAAAAAAATTCACCAAAATGAGGGAAAGTGGGTGGGAGGAAAGGAAAAGGAAGAGACTGGATTGAAATCTGACCCCATCTTGCCGACCGCCTATAGGATGATGGCCCTGCGAGTCTCGTCGCCAAGTGTGTGCACTGCACAAAACTCTTTTTTTAAAAAAAGAAAAAAAATCTTGTAAATCAATAGCATCAGGCTCAGTGGAGTCAAGGGTCGGAAACCCAGGCCGGGAGGGAGGAGGAGAGAGAAAGGGTCGAGTCGGAGCCAGTTGCAACCCGAACTTGGATAATTGGGCCCCATTGAACCTGAGTGTTTGACATCTGACAAAAGAAGCCGATTCCAAAATGCAAAAAGCGGTAGAGATCAGTGACCAAGGACGGTGACGGCAGCTGCGTCCACACGGTGCTGAGGAGGAGTCGGGTACAAAAAAATACAGACCCACACTAAGGAAACGCCTTGCAAAGACTTTTCTAATGAGACGGTCACGGGATAGACCTTGGGGTGAACTGGAACTCTGCACCTCTTGCATTATTATTATTATTATTATTATTACTATTATTATTTTCAGCTTGGATGTTTGCCATCGCCAGTTTATGTCACTTGGCACCTGCATGTGGCTCATGATTGTCTTTAAAAGTGCTACTTAGTATCCTCCCAGGACAATGTATCAGATTCATCTACTTAATTTTTTTTCTTTTTTGCAGACATTTGTAGCAGGTTTTTTTTTTTTATTTAGTAGCAAAATGAATCACCAAGGACCCAAGTCTTCTCCGTGCATACTCTGTCCCCACCCATGCACGGTGTCCCCCACTTTGGACATCCCGCCCCAGACGCGGACCTTGGTTAGAATCGGCGGAAGTATCCCCCCACCAAGTCCAGGGGCGGCATGGATGACTCTCAACAGCTCACCTTGGGGGCCATCAGCCTCCTGCATTCGGTGGGTTTGGACAAAAGGACGTCAGTGACCATGATGCCATCGTACACTGTAAAGAGGAGGTTCAAGTGAAGTGAGGTTCCCGGGCCCATCTGACCCCAGGACCTTGGGACGTGCCTGTGCGGGGAGACTAGATGTATTTCACCTGCATCTTATTTAGTCATTACCCAGAATTCCAGGAATTTTTTTAGGGTGCACGTGGGAATACTTTTAAATAAATTTAGAGTTGCACTAATTCAAGAAAATATATTTTAAGGTAATATCTGTTTAGGAAAATGATTCTCCAGGTCACCAAATAATCATTTTTTGGTGAGCCTCTCCTTCTCAGAATTTTTTTTCCTTTTTTTTTTTGGGGGGGGTACTGGGGATTGAACCCAGGGGTACTTAACCACTGAGCCACATCCCCAACCCTTTTACTTTCTTATTTTGAGACCGAGTCTTGCTAAGTTGCTTAGGACCTCACCCGTTGCTGAGGCTGACCTCCAACTTGTGGGCCTCCTGCCTCAGCCTCCCAAGCGCCTGGGGTTACAGGCATGTGCGGTGGTGGCGTGGCACCCCGCAGGGATGTTGATTGAATAAAGAAATGATCCAGTTCTGTTATCTAACAGGTGCTCATTGCTGCTTAAAACTTGATTTCCTGCTTCACTATTTTTGCAGGATTCCTGGGCTCCCATCCTCTTGCACGGGGTTTTCCCATAACCGCATTCATCACGGATTAAAAATTCAGATGGTTGCTTTAAGGTTTGATAATAGCGGCAGCGCAGTGAATCCGCTGTGGAAAAGGAAGTCGGTGATTTTCATGGCTGTTGGACAGCTGTCCAACCCGCTCCCCGGCTGCAAGGCTAATGCAATTGTTCTAGTGCACGACCTGTCCACCTGCGTTTTCCCGTCATAAAGGAGACCTGGCCAGTGCCCTGCGCCGGACACCCATTTGCATCACCCTGAGGTACAAGGGTCAGGGGAAACTGCACAATGACCAGACACTGTGTCGCGGTGACTTATGTCCACCCAGTGGTCGCTATGAAGTGGCGGGCGTCTGGGATCGGAAGCCGAGTTCGAATCCTGCCTGGTGCATTCCGCACGGGATCCAGCGCGACGACTGTCCATCTGTCCTCGACTCTCCAGGTGACAGTCTCAGTCAGCCAGGGTCCCAGAGACCTCCGAATGCATGCATTCCGAGTCACCGTCCGCGGGCAGACATCTACAGAAATGCGGAGGCCCAATAAGGAGGTCGAAGCCTCTACCCAGCAATGGACCAGAGAAGCTAAAAAAGAAAAAAAAATTTCAAAAAAAAAAATTAAATAAAGGACTTTGTGGATCCCTAAAGCCGTGATTTACTGCGAGGACGCATAAATCTGTGCTTTTCCGAGTCTCCACTCTATGTTCTCCGCCTGATTTACCAAACCTGCTAATAAATCCCCTTGGCCTCCTCATTTAGAGGCCATTATTCTCCGCGTCCGCTCTGGCTAAGTGTCAGGATTTATCATCCCGGGCGGTGGGGGGAGAGGAAAATACTTGTGCAAAGCCCAGGCCTCGCACCCATAAATCTTGTGGAAGGAAAACAAGCCTCTTATTTACAAATCGTCACCTGTCCCCGACGGACACGGGCGAGATTTAGCCACCCTGACCCCGAGCGGGTGTCACGGTGACGGGCTCCATCCATCACTCCCTCCTCCTCGGAGCCTCCCTCGGCACGTTCAAATTTCCCAGTGTTACTTAAGGGGAAAAAAAAGAAAATAATCACAACCTAAAGAGGAGCACGGTGTCCAACGGACGTGCAAAGGGATCTCCGCTGGAGGGAGTTCAAGGGCAGAGCAGAGGCAGCCTCCTCCTCGGAGGCCAGCCGGTTCCTTGATTTTATTTATTTTATTTTATCTTTTTTTTTTTTTTTTTTTTTTTTTTACGGGGTCTGTGCACAAGGGCTGTGGGAAATAGGGCAGCTCACATTTGCTCCTGGGGATTCGGCTTTGGTGCAAAATGAGTCCCCTTTGCTAGACACTGAGTCCCAGCCTCACCACCCACCGAGTTCCCAGACCAAGGAATTCCAATATGGAAGCCAGTGGGGTTTTTTTGCATTGAAGAATCTCTTGCACCCAAAGGCTGAAGACAGGCCACCCGCGTCCCCATTATCTCTAACAAGACAACCTGAGCATGCTCCCGTGGACGTCACCTGCATGAAAAGATTAGGCACCGTCCATCCCCCTTAAAATATCCCTCGGGGAGGCTGAGGCAGGAGGATGGCAGGTTGGAGGCCGGCCTCTGCAACTTACCAACTTGCCCCGAGCAACTTGGATCTATGTGGATACATATTGAGTGACGCTAAGTGCAGCCTGGGAACCTCCTCTGGGCCTCAGTGAGCGTCTTGAGATGAAGAGGAGCCTGAAACCAGACACCCCAACGTCCCGCGCCCATCAGGACTTGGAAACGTCCCCAAGAAATGCTTTTAAGACTCACAGGATGATTCCAAAGGGCCTTGGAGCCCTTTGGGGACGGAGCAGAACGATTTCCATTAGTTGTGCATGAGGACGGACGGAGGTCGCTGTGGATGGCGGTCATCCTAATGGGGATTAAAATATTCAGCATGTGGGGATGGCTGCCCGCTGGGGACGTGCAAATGGATCCAGGGCCGTTAGCGCCTCTCTTTGGCGGTTAATTCAGATGCAATGGAAATTCCCCGCGTGCCTTGCTACTGGGAGACGCCCGGTCTCTCCGCGGAGGGTCTCTGCAAGTTGCTCAGGGCAACTTGGTAAGCTGCCGAGGCTGGCCTCCAACTTGGGGTCCTCCGGCCTCAGCCTCCCCGAGCGACATTTCCTCCTTTTAAGTGCCATTTAGTCATTTTGGGGTCCTGTTTTCTAACCAGGGGTTTGAACCGTCTCATTCATTGGGTGCACGGAGGTGTGTGTTCACAAACGCAGACACAGAAGGACCTGTGCACACGTGTGCACGCCTGTGCACGTGGATGCAGATACAGCTGCGTGTGTGCATTGTTTCTAAAACAATTTATTCTCTTCTGTGCCTCCATAACAATCCTTCTCCATCCCAGGGGGACCCACGGTCCAACCGGTGCCGAGTTCCCTATTTCGAAAGCTTTGTTTATTCACATTTGGGCTCCTGATCTGTCTAGATTTTAATGGAGGTTTTTTTATTAGCCATCAGATAGGTCTCTGGTTTTTCCTCCTTGCAGAGAAGCATTTTACAAATTCTTTTATGTATTTGTCTATTATTTCCCGACTGATTTATCACAAAACCACAGCAAATAGGCTTCATGCACGTGAGGAATAATTCCCCTCTTCTCTTTGCCTTATTTCTTCTTCTTTTAACTATTTTGCCTCAATGACACCTTTAATCTCTATAGTTTCATAATATAATTTTTTTTTTTGGATACCAGGGGTTGAACTCGGGGGCACTCGACCCCTGAGCCCCGTCCTGGCACAAACATCTAGAAATATATATATTTGGGGAACTTCCCATTATCCAAGTCTGGGCTATAATTAAAAAACAAGCAAACAAACAAGAAAACAAACTTCCGTTGTCGACTTTCTGAAAGTCTGAAAAGGATTCTCTCCAACACCAAAGGAGCATTAACTGGTCACTTTCCATTTAAGAGAGGCGCCCCCCCGCCCGGAGGTATCGATCCACCCGCCAACTGCTCCTGTTATGGATCCTGCAGGTGAGCATTGATTTTTGCAGCCGCCTTGATCAAATAAGGAAAAAAAAAAAAACAAGAAAAGAAAAGCAAAACGTGTGAATCAGAGACCTCATCTCCTGTGCTGCTCTTGCACCCGTCCAAAATGTGGGAAAGCCCCCTGCTCCCCGGGATCCGAAGCCCTCCTGCTCCTGGGCTGCAGGGGTCGGACCTGAGGCTGCTGGAGACAGCTCCTCTCCTCCACGGCTCCCCGCGGACTCTCTAAGGGAAAGACCTCCCCTTCCCTGTGTCGAGAGCCTGCACGGAGCACCGGTGTGGGGTGTCCCACAGGCAACCCCAGAGGGTGCCTAATAGTTGCACGGGCAAAGACGGTGCCTAAGAGTTGCACGGGCACAGATGGTGCCTAATAGTTGCATTGGCACAGATGGTGCCTAATAGTTGCACGGGCACAGACGATATCCAGTAGTTGCACGGGCACAGAAGGTGCCTAATAGTTGCACGGGCACAGATGGTGCCTAATAGTTGCACGGGCACAGACGGTACCTAATAGTTGCATGGGCACAGACAGTGCCCAGTAGTTGCATGGGCACAGGTGGTGCCTAATAGTTGCACGGGCACAGATGGTGCCTAATAGTTGCACGGGCACAGATTGTGCCTAGTAGTTGCACGGGCACAGGCGGTGTCCAGTAGTTGCACGGGCACAGGTGGTGTCCAGTAGTTGCACGGGCACAGACGGTGCCTAGTAGTTGCACGGACACAGACGGTGCCTAGTAGTTGCACGGGCACAGGCGGTGCCTAATAGTTGCATGGGCACAGACGGTGCCTAGTAGTTGCACGGACACAGACGGTGCCTAGTAGTTGCACGGACACAGACGGTGCCTAATAGTCGCACGGGCACAGGTGGTGCCTAATAGTCGCACGGGCACAGGCGGTGCCTAATAGTCGCATGGGCACAGGCGGTGCCTAATAGTCGCACGGGCACAGGCGGTGCCTAGTAGTCGCATGGGCATAGGCGGTGCCTAATAGTCGCACGGGCACAGGCGGTGCCTAGTAGTCGCACTGGCACAGGCGGTGCCTAATAGTCGCACGGGCACAGGCGGTGCCTAATAGTTGCACGGGCACAGGCGGTGCCTAATAGTTGCACATGCACAGACGGTGTCTAATAGTTGCATGGGCACAGGCGGTGTCCAGTAGTTGCATGGGCACAGGCGGTGTCCAGTAGTTGCAGAGGCACAGACGGTGCCTAATAGTTGCACGGTGCCTGCCTGTTGGTGGGTGCCTGGCCACCCGGGGGCAAACACTCCTTGTTGCAAAGCATCCCCCCCCCGCCCGCCCCTGTCTCCCGGCCACCTCCCCTGTCCCCAGCCACCTCCCCTGTCCCCAGCCACCTCCCCTGTCCCCCGGCCACCTCCCCTGTCCCCCGGCCACCTCCCCTGGCTGCAGAGAGCACTTTTGGCCGAGTGACCGGCTGCCGCTGCTGCCGCCGCGGGGCTCCGTGGGCCCCTGAGTGCCTCCGTGAGCAGCGGCTCTGCCAAGCTCCCATTAAGCAGGAGGATCCTCTGGCTCCAGGTCCTTGGCCTCCTGGCTTTTCCGGGCAAAGGAATGTCCCCCCCCCGCCCCCTCCCTGGACTCCTTTGAAGGACACTTGAATGAGTTCATTCAAGGGACGCTTTCCCACAGCCCAGGAACAAGGCCACCCGGGCAGGCGGGCCGGCGGGAGGGCTGGCGGGCGGCTGGGATTTTTCTTTTCTTTTTTTTCTGGAGCTTCTGTGCCAGAGCAGGCCCCTGGGCTGAGCCTGGCTCCTGAGGACATTCCTGAGCCCTGTGTCATGCACTTGGAAGAGCGTCCCCAGCCATGTCATGGGGATGGCACGAGACAACACGGGGTCCCGGAACCCAGGCTCTGTCAACATCAAAGCAAACAAAAAGATGAAAAACTGACAACAACAAGAAAACCGTCATTTCGGGGGACGCACCGTGTTCTGATGATTTCCCCCAATGATCTCGTTTTGGGGAAGGACAAGTAGCAGCCACTTCTCGGTGACACCCTGTTTTTCTCTGCCATCTGACTTTCCAAAACATTCACTGCCACTGTTTTTTCTCTTCTCGTGAGGACCACCTGCCAGAAAAATTAATAGTGCACAGGATTTTTGGAAAAAAAATATCATCTCTGGTTTCATAAATTACTGGAGGATTCATGATTTAAAATTTACAAAAAACCCATGTTGGGGGGAAAAAAAAAGAGCTTATTTATTTTATTATTATTTTTGTTGTTGTTGTTTTTCCAGCAAATGCAAGCTACCAGGCAGAAGATAGAGGCTCCAGGGGGATTTGCACAATTTCCAGAGACATGCTGATTTGTCCCCACGGGGAAGGGCTGCTGGCGTCTAGGGGGCACAGGCCACCGTGAGGCTGACGGTGCCAAGGCTCAAGGGGCACCGCTCCACAGTCAAGAGATGCCGGGCTCCCGATGTCAGTGGTGCCGAGGCTGCAGATGTCTGGGGGGGACCAACACAGGACACAGGGAGGTACTGGTCCAGTTGATGTGGCTGTAACAAAATGCCAGAGGCCAGGTGCTTGATGAAGAAAAGAGGTTCGATTCTTTAAAAAAAAAAAAATGGCATGTGACACTATCACGGTGGGATCGGAATGACCCAAACTTGATTTTTGAATCGTGAGGCAGACGAGAGCAAATTCTAACAGAGTTCCTGGAAAGCCTACCTCCCTGAGATGCTATCGACCAATCAGCATATTTGGAATAAAAGCTCGAGGGAGTATAGATCCTTAACAATCAATGGAAATGAACATATATAGGGGGAAAAGGGGCACAAATAAATACTTATATTGACATCACCCCTCCAGATTCTCCCCATACGTTTGTAGAGTCAATCAATTATCGGTATTTTATAGGAGTGACCTAGTAAATGATCGATTGGCATTGCTTGAAAAACTTACTTTCAGATTCGAAGAGTAGATTCCATTCAGAAAGGTCGAATCCCCAGCGTGAAAAAAAATAAAATAAAATAAGCCAATCTTGAGAACTCGGGAGCTACGGACGATTCTCTCACAAAATACATTTCCCTTCTTTGAAGAGAAAATAAAACATCATTATCTTTGCACAGTATCAGTCCGTTAATTAAGAATCCGGGGACCAAAGAAATTAACAACGGTCTAGAAAAATCGACGGGTTGCTCCTGCCTATTTTTAGGGCGCTGGAACACTGTGTTTTTATCTCACGTCGCTAAGCCTCTTATCATCCTCTTGGGTAATCTAAAGACAGATTATTTTTTTTTTTCAATTACTAATAGAATCATCTCTGTCAGAAAAGAATCAAGAGTTTTTACTCTTCTTCTCCTTGAGGGCTACGAGTGTATTTCCACGTTGGCGACAGGAACGATTTTTTTTTTTTTCCAACTTGTGCAATTCAATTAAATCTTAAAAATATTTTTGAGGTTATCTGTCGATGAAGACAAGGGGACAAGGGAAAAGTCAGTCACCGTTTGGTCCAACATGCTCTGTGCCATGAAGGACATTGAGCTGAATTTTCAACAGCGGCCAAATCTGGCAAAATGGCAATTATGAAAGTGCTTGTGCCCCCTGAACATCTCACACAAAGAGAGCAAAAGGCCTCCAACAGCAGCTCCTATGTAAAAAGGCAGCAAAAATGGTAAAAATGTCGTGTATTCGTCCAGTGGATGTGACTATAACAAAATGCCAGAGGCTAGATGCTTGATAAAGCAAAGAGGTTCACTTCGCTTACAGTTCTGGAGGCTGAAAATCCAAGATTGGGTGGTCACATTCATCTGGTCTCTCTCTTTTTTTGGTTCTGGGGATTGATCATGTCACTGAAACGGTTGGACGTAGGGTCCCCAAGTCCCACGGTGAGACTTCTCCACGTGGCCATTAGCCCCGGGAGCCACATAGTTAAAGCGAATGGTTAGTGCTCATTTTGTAGCTCAAAGAAACGGGGGGTGGTGGGTGGAAACCGCACCCAGCTTTTGGCATCTTTTGCTGGGAGACACTTAAACGGATTTTCTGGCTCAGATGGGAAAAGTCTGCATTTGTGTGATTTTTTTTTCTTCCCATGAAACATCTGTTCACTTTTGTGTACTTTTTTTTTTTTTTCGTTTATTTGTTTTGCTTTGGGGGGTGGAAGGGTACCAGGGATTGAACTCAGGGACGCTCGATCCCTGAGCCCCATCCCCAGCCCTATTTTGTATTTTATTGAGAGACAGGGCCTCCCTGAGTTGCTTACGGCCTCCCTTTGGCGGAGGCTGAACTCGCCATCCTCCTGCCTCAGCCTCCTTCAAGAGACTCCAACGTTTTGGAGGAGAAGTGATCGGGTTGTGAGAGCCTTAACTGAATCACTGAATTCGTCCCTCGATGGGGATTCGCTGGGTGGAACTGGAGGCAGGTGGGACGTGGCTGGAGGAGGTAGCATGACACTGATGATGTCCATCATCAGGCAGCACCCTGTGGTTGTCATGGAGATGATGGTTGCCAGGCACCTGACCTCGTCGCGTGGCCAGTTAATGCACAAAGCCGTGCCCAGGGGGGGATCTCCTATGGGTCTCTCTGGACAGATTCCAAATGCACCTTTGGGACCGTCTCTCCTCCTCTCCTCCCAGCCTCGGGTCCGAGCTAAATGGTGGACACAGCCTTGCACAGTCGGTCACACCAGCAGCAGCATCAAGTGTGCAATGGAGATATTCGTTCCACGATGGGCTTTAGGACATTTCCCGAGGAGCTGCGGGGTGCACGTTCCCGTGAGCCTCAGCATCTCCAATACCTTCCTCCGAAATCCAGGTGACTGACGCCAGGTGTTGTCGGGCACACGTTGTCCCAGAGGCTTGGGAGGCTGAGGAAGGAGGATCGCAAGGTGGAGGCCAGCCTCTGATTTTGCAAGACTCTGTCTCGAATTAAAATAAATAAGATAAAAACGGGCTGGGGGTGCAGCTCCCCGTGTCTAAACCCCAGCGTTGGGGAGCCAGGGAGAGAAATCCAGAATATTCTGCGGTCCCCCAAAGGGACATATTGTAAATATCCCCCTTTAGCCCTCCGTGATGGGCTGGCGGACTCCACCGCGGGCTCTCTTCCTCGGCTGCCCTTTGGGGCGCCCCCACCCTGCCTCCCGAGTGAGTCTCACCTTTATCATCTTGACACAGATCTTTGGTGAAAAGGTCTCCTGTCCAAAGGTTTGTTGTCCACTTCCCCAGGACGCGTCTGCGGGCTCATAAATACCTGTCTTCCTGGCACAGGTGACCTTCCCTGGCCATCACCCCCTGACAGCTCAGGGCTTTTGGAGCCCATGTCACAGCCACGGGGACTGGTCACGGAGGAGCCGTTAATGGACTCGGGTTACAGGACGATGACAGGAAAACAGGATCCGAGGGTTGTTAGAGGCTGGAACATGTTCGGCTCCTGTTCACCAGGGTCTGTGGACGGATGTTGAAAGCATCTCATTTTTAAATCCACCCTCTTTAGGAACGGTATGGGTTTGCCCGGGCGTCGTTTCAAGTTACGTGTTGAAAAATAGAAATGAAGGATGAAGGGCCAGGCGCGGTGGCCCACGCCTGTCATCCCAGCGGCTCGGGAGGCTGAGGCAGGAGGATCGCGAGTTGGAGGCCAGCCTCCGCCAAAGTGAGGCCCTAAGCCACTCAGGGAGACCCTGTCTCTCAATAAAATGCAAAATAGGGCTGGGGTCGAGTGCCCCTGAGTTCAATCCCTGATACCAAAAAAAAAAAAAAAAAAAGAAAGATACAAGGAACTATATATATATATAGTAATTCAGGAAATAATTGGCACCAAAATTTCTAAAGCAATGAGGATTGCTGGTATTTTCTGCTATATTTTTTTTAAATATATTCCAAATGTTAATTTGTATCGTTTGTCCCAGAAAAAAAAATATGAAACTTTAAAAAAAAAAGAAAATATGATCTACTATTGAGAATATGCAATTTGAATAACACACGTTATTATATGAATGACTGATAGAAATTAGTCATCCCGCTTTTACAGATTTTTGACAAGTTTGCAGAAATGTACATAAATAGCATAAATATACGTCACTATCGACATGGAATATCCTAAATATTTCATTTGATCCATGAATTTTTCTTTGCAAATATTTATGGTTTTGCAATCTCAGCAGCTAATGAACTAATGTGGTTTCCTGGGAAACTGTGGAAGATTCTGTTCGAACATCTATGAAAAACTGGTTTGCACGGGAAAAGTGGAATCGGGGTGCTCACCGCTACGGAAAACAAACACTTTGCCAGCGTGTGGGTCAACCAGATCGGGTCTAAATAGAAAATCATTGGCACTTTGTCTCAACATGCGTAATTGCACCAGGTACGGCTGCACACGCCTGTCGTCCCAGCAGCTTGGGAGGCTGAGGCAGGAGGATCGCAGTCTGGAGGCCAGCCTCAGCAAAAGCAAGATGCTAAGCAACTCAGGGAGACCCTGTCCCTAAATAAAATACAAAATAGGGCCGGGGATGGAGTCTGGTGGTGTGCAAGGAGGGGTGTGGAGGCTGCATGGAGCCACAGCATTCGGGAGGCAGGGAGGCCAGATTGGGTGCTTTATCACGACTGGCCTCCGTCCAACGAGGCTCCCTTCCCCAAAAAATAATTACAGACAGAGATTTCTGCATATCTGTGCATTTGTGGTGTATTCATATATATATGTTATATGTTTATTTTTCCATGTATTGATACACATATTTATGCAAGCTGATTTTGTACTAAAGGCCGATGTTTAGATCCATATATTTACACTTTATATATATATTATTTATGTCCCATGCATTCTTTTAAAATTTTTCTAATTTGCTCTAATGATTTATATATGACAGTCGAATGCATACTGGTAATACCGGACCTCAATTATGTTACCCAGATATGTATTGCTGTATGAATATTTTATGTATTTATATAAGCTCTTATTTTATTTATACACATAAATATATACTCAATTATTCATGTAAAATGTATTTTAACATCACAGACACATCCATACCTACATACGCATGGAAATAGGTAGGCATAATTGTGATATTTATATATGATATATCAAATTTATTATAATGTATTGAATATATTTATATATAAATGCATTAAATATATTCATATATAAATGCATTAAGTATATTTATATATAAATGCATTAATCATATTTATATATTAATGCATTAAATATATTTATATATAAATGTATTAAATATATTCATATATAGACGCATTAAAAATATTTATATATTAACGCATTAAATATATTTATATATAAATGTATTAAATATATTCATATATAGATGCATTAAATATATTCATATATAGATGCATTAAATATATTTATATATAAATGCATTAAATATATTCATATATAAATGCATTAAATATATTTATATATAAATGCATTAAATATATTTATATATAAATGCATTAAATATATTCATATATAAATGCATTAAATATATTTATATATAAATGCATTAAATATATTCATATATAAATGCATTAAATATATTTATATATAAATGCATTAAATATATTTATAAATAAATGTGTATATTAATATAAATATCAAATATAAATGTAATATATATTTACACATGAATATCATAATATATAAACAAAATATTCACTGCAATATATATAATATACAGATGTATATTATTAAATAAGCACATAAACACATATTAAGTACATTTCATATGTTTATATAGGAATTATTTTTGTATTCCTTAAATAGATTTAAAGAAATATATTGTATATCTCTAAAATACATATATATTGTACATTAGGTAATAGAATAAATCTGGTCTATATAGTCTGAAGCTGGTATATGTATTTTAAAATATATATGGTAAATAAATACATATGAATATTCATATATTACATAAGGTAATTCAGAAATAGCAGAAAATAATGGTTTTAAACATTGAAATATTCTCTATTTATTTTAAAATATTTATATATCAATATATTTTAGTATATATAATGTGATATATCATCTGGAGTCTATATCATGTCTCTGGTTTACACATTTTAAGCATTTATATGGTAAGTGAGCGTATCTCTATATGTGTGTATATAGAGAGAAACCTAAATTATGTTACACATATTATATACAAATATTTTATATATATAAAGTATTTGCTAAAGAAACTGATGTTTCTTAACATTTTCATTTCTCATCCCTTCCTTCCAACCCTCCAAAAAATCTGAATTTTTCAAAGCCCTTTCAAAGACATTTTATTTTTTGCGTCTTCCCCGTTGCAGTATTCTGGATCACCTCTTGAAATGCACATCTTCTTTTCCATTTTCCATCTCAGCCTTGCGTATTGGAAGGAGAAATTATCTTGAGATCCTGGTTTCACCCATAAGAGCCTTTGAGGTATCAGGAGGTGGTGCCACCCTGGAATCCCGGGGGCCTCCGGAGGCTGAGGCAGGAGAACCGCAAGTTGGAGGCCAGCCTCAGCAATTTGGTGAGGACCTAAGCAACCGAGCGAGATTCTCTCTTGGTCCCCCTGACGGGTATAATTCAAAGTTGCTGATTTTTCACGCATGAAAGAGAAACAGCACGATAGGCTCCGATCTACACCCTAAAGTTGAGACTCGAGGTGGTGGGAAAACTTACCCCGTTGAAGGAGAACTGACAGCACCCAATCTGGCCAGAAATTCTGTGAGTCAGCTTTTCTTTACTGTAACGAAAACCCTCTCCATAAGCGACTTGAAAGAGAAAAAAAAGATATTTTGACTCATGTTCAGCCAACTCTATTGGCCTGTGTTAATCCCCAACCTATTTGCTTTATAAAGGCATCCTGACTCAGGTATTTACTTACAGTGACGAAACGGCCAAAGTCCCTTGTAACAATATCACCGTTGCGATAACTGCAATTACTGTTACAGTATCCACGTCGCAACTCCACGTTGCTGTCCTGCATCCATGTCCCAATATAAAATCTGTGGTATACGGAGGCCCTTGCTGGAGGCCCATTTCCTGACATTCAGCACGGCCCAGGGGGACTAGAACGAAGCGTAGCCACAGAGCACCTCTCACGACTTTGTGGGGTCCAAACAGATCCACGGAGACGGAACTTGAAGACCCACAGAGCGCCCTGTGCCCACGGCCAATCGCTCTGTATCCCATTATGGGGGCAGGAAAAAGTATATGGCGATCGATTTTACAAATTAATTGAGACGGCGTGTCCTCCATTGTAGTTTTGCTAGAAAATGCACGTTTAAAGAGCACAGTGGCACGTCTCCTACGCCCGGATTTGGGGACTGAGTTTCACGCCAGTCCCTCCCAGAAACAGAACCAAGGATCCCCGGAAGGAGGCTGTGTTCGCTTTCCGTGACTGTATCCAATGGTCAGAAGAACCCGTTTATAAAGACGAAAGGTTTCTTTGGAGGTTGAAGGCTTCAGAACATGATCCCTTAGTCTCGTTGCTTGATCCAGACCCAAACCCTAACAGGAATGGTGTCTATGCACAAGGTCCTGGGGTGGGCTGGGCTGCATTAGGGTTGAACGACGTCTTCCCTGTGACTCCCGAAGCCACCCGGGTTCACGGCCATCCGCACAGCCTTGGCACGGGGTCAGGTGGCCGAGGCCGTCCGGGATGCTTTGAGGAATAAGGCAGGATGCACATCAGTCACCTGCAAATGTCACACAATGTCACACAAGAAACTCGGGCATCTGCAGGTTGGGATTTCCCAAGGGGGCATCCCGCGGGGACATGGGCAGGTGACACAGATGCACGCCTCAGAAACGGTGCTCGGAGCAAGAATATTTAGAGCTGGAAGGAGTAGAGTGTGAGAGCTGTAATCTAGTAAGTGGATTAATCCACTTGGATGGACTCACTGGGTGTAGACAAATAAGTGGATTAATCCACTTGGATGGACTGCCTGGGTGGAGACTGCAGCAGGTGGGGTGTGGCTGGAGGAGGGGGTCCCTGAGCTGTGCCTTGGGGGTATCTGTCCTGTCCCTGGTGAGCAGAGCTCTCTCTGCTTCCTGGTGTAAACTAATAGTGGATTAATCCACTTGGATGGACTCACTGGGTGGTGACTGCAGCAGATGGGGTGTGGCTGGAGGAGGGGGACCCTGGGCTGTGCCTTGGGGGTCTCTGTCCTGTCCCTGGTGAGCAGAGCTCTCTCTGCTTCCTGGTGTAACCTAATAGTGGATTAATCCACTTGGATGGACTCCCTGGGTGGTGACTGCAGCAGGTGGGGTGTGGCTGGCAGAGGGGGTCCCTGGGCTGTGCCTTTGGGGTCTCTGTCCTGTCCCTGGTGGGCAGAGCTCTCTCTGCTCCCTGGTGCAACCTAATAGTGGATTAATCCACTTGGATGGACTCCCTGGGTGGTGACTGCAGCAGGTGGGGTGAGGCTGGAGGAGGGGGTCCCTGGGCTGTGCCTTGGGGGTCTCTGTCCTGTCCCTGGTGAGCGGAGCTCTCTCTGCTCCCTGGTGCCCTGTCCTGAGCTGCTCTCCTCCTCCAGGCCCTGCCGCCATCTTGTTCTGCTCCCCTTGGGCCAGAGCCAGGGAGTCCCATCCACCAACCCGCCCCTCATGGAGGTCGAGAAGAGCCAAGGGTGCCCAGAATGGGGTTCCTCCGACTGTAGCATCTCATTTAAATCCCAGAACACCTGGTTGAGGTGGTCTCTGCCGCCATCGTTGTAAGGTCGAAAGTATCGACTCTGGGGAAGTAGGTTGGACGCCAGTTGGTACTTGTTGGTGGTGGATTCCGGAACGTTCCCGGGTGTCAATCAAGTTCTGCCTCAGTGCACATCCCTGTCGTTGGTGACTTCTTTTCCGATACTTTAAGTGATACACAACCGTGTTCCCGCTCAGAGAAAGCCAATGATCAGTGTCCGGAGCGGGGGCGTGTGCAGGTGGAATATTCAATGACGGTGACACACTCATCACGTCCTTGACGTGTTTATGGAGGGGAGGGACACTCGACCCCTGAACCCCGTCCCCAGCCCTATTTTGCATTTTATTGAGAGACAGGGTCTCCCTGAGTTGCTTAGGGCCTCACTTTGGCGGAGGCTGGCTTTGAACTCACGATCCTCCTGCCTCGGCCTCCCTCCGGAGCTGCTGGGACGTGTTATTAAGGAGGGAACCTGGAATTTGCGTTCAGGTGTGCATTTAAAAAAAAAATTCCATTTCCGTTATGAATTTTGGTTTCTGTTCTTGATGGACCCAAATCCTGGAGTAAAACGATTCCCCAAGGAAATGGTCAATAAGTTTCAGATAATTTTTACTGCAGTAGGTTCTCGTCGCTCTATGTTCTTGGGAATCTGTCACTGAGCCTCATTAATAAATTAAAGTGTGTCTTAGGTATAAATTGATGAGGAAATTAAAAAAACAAACAAACAAACAAATGTAGACTAGGTAGGCGGTCCCAGGCTCAGGATGCCCTGCCCCAGGGCTAGACTGACTGCTGAACTAACAGGGAACGTCTCTTTGTGATGCATATTACGCATTTTCTAGGAAAAGCCCTTTAAAACCCCCAAGTTCATTTAGGCCGACAATAAGAGAATGTCATTGTGCTCTCCAGGGCCACGTGTCATCAGCTCTGAGGGCTCAGACGGCGGGGAGCCCTCCTTCAAAAGCGACAGCAGGGTCCTGGGGGCCAGGTTGCGCACTGGGGAAATCCATTGCTCATTCCGTCGTCTCCACTTTGGGGGAAATTAAGCAGCTCCCTGAACTCTGGCCTGGCTGATTGGGTCCCCCCCATCGTCGCCGACCCAATTACCTGCTGCTTCTGTGCAAGAATCGTTTGTTGGGAAACGCTGCTGAGCCTGGAGCCGGGCTTCAAGAACCCATTCTCCCTCCAATGAGCTGAAATCAACTGCGTCTCGGCAGCTGGTGCGAAAACAAGCCTCCCAGAGCCGTTGTGCAGCCCTAAAGTGAATTAATTGATTTGCACTTGCTGTAGACGATCCCACGGATTCGCTCCCAGCCCTGGGACTCCCAGGCCCAGGTCCCCGATTAGCCCTGGTCGCTTGACTGAGTTTTACTGGCACGAAAGCATGTAGCTTGCGGGGCCACCGATGGGTCAGATGCTGGTGTTGTCCGCAGCATTAGCAGAATCACTGTCCCCAAGCCAGTTCTGTTCCCTCCCTCCCCTTCTGTCCAATCCAAAGCTCCTCCATTTTTTTTTCCATGTGCCTCCCCCCACGATTATGGGTCAGCATCCACTTATCAGCAAGAACCATCAGCCTGTGGTGTTTGGGGATTGGCTGATTTCATTGAGCATGAGAGTCCCCAGCTCCATCCATTTACCAGCCAAGGCCATCATCTCACTCCTCTTCATGGCTGAGTAATATTCCACTGTGTAGATATACCACATTTTCTTTACCCATCCATCTGTTGAGGCTCCGACCTGCAGAGGGCGCCAGGCCTGTGCCAGCCCACGGGGAAGTTGGGGACCCTCGACCTCTGAGCCCCGTCCCCAGCCCTATTTTGCATTTTATTTAGAGACAGGGTCTCCCTGAGCTGCTTACGGCCTCCCTTTGGCGGAGGCTGGCTTTGACCTCACGATCCTCCTGCCTCGGCCTCCGGAGCCGCTGGGATGAAGGGCGTGTGCCTCTGCACCTGGTGAGAGATAATTCTTAAAGAGGAGAAATAGTCGGATTCTAAGTCGAAAATGTGGCAGCCTTTCCATGGGCATCGCATTGGGAGGAATTGTTAAAAAACTCGCTCTTTATGATCTTTCAAGGATCTCTGTCCCAGTGACTAGGAGAAAAAAAAAAAAAAAGTCACTTTTCCGCCAAAGCTCATTGCATTTCCTGGTCATGGCTTTGGAGCAAAAAGACCCCCTGCTGGAGAGTGGGAAATCTCAAGATGCACAAATGAGAATCAAGAATGATTTTAGGCCATGGGGAAGGCTGCGTTTGGAAGAAGTCAGAGTCAGACCGTCACGGAGTCTGAAATACAGACAGCGATTCCGTGTGGACGTAAGAGAACATGCCCCGTGCGCAGAGTAGCGCACTGTGCAAATCAAAAGGCTCAGAGGAAGGAAAGGATGCATCTCCCTCCGACCCAGGTGTGGGCTCAGCCTGCTGCGGTCGGGGTCGGGGGACGACCCAGGGCTGGGGGATCCGAGGCTCATTCCCATCCTGACGATCGAGAAGCTGGTGCCCCTGGTGAGCCTAGGGAGGCGCTGAACGCTGCGTGAGCTGCCCGGTCCTCAAACGCAGGTGACCTCCAAAACAACGACTCCGATGACTCCTTGTCATTAAAATATTTTTCTGCGATTTTATGTATCAAGATATATTCCCCAAAATAGCTGCTAGGACTAAAGGAGATATTTGTCCTTCCAGCGTAATATTCCTTTATCAAATATCAAGCAGCGAATTCCTGGAACGTCATTCACATTTCCTACGGATGTGGCTGTGGTAGATCACCTTCTAGGAAAATCGTAGTCTATTCCCCATTGAGAAAGGAAATGAAAATAGAGAAATTGTTTACCTACCATTAAAAACAAAGTAATACGTCTTCGAATATAAACGTTGAGAGAATGTTTTCCTCATTATCTCCCCCCACCAACACTGGATAATGGTGCCCTTCCTTCATTTTTTTAAAAAAAAAATTCATTCTAATTAGTTACACATGACAGCACAGTGCACTTGGACCCCCTCACACACATAAATGGATTATAATTTCTCATTTTCCTGGTTGGACATGATGTAGAATCACACCGACCGTGCAGTCATACATGCACACAGGGTCATAGTGTCGGATTCATTCAGCCATCCTTCCTACCCATCCCCATCCCCTCCCTTCAGTCCCCTCTGCCTTAAGTAAGTCTATTTTCCCCTAGTGGCTCCCTTATTGTGAGTCAGCATCCACATACCACAGACAAATTTCAGCCTTTTGTTTTTTTGGGGGGGATTGGCTTATTTCACGTAGCATGATAGTCTCCAACTCCATCCGTTTCCTGACCCATGCCATAATTTCATTCTTTTTGAAGGCTGAGTAATATTCCATTGTGTAGATATACCACAGTTTCTTTATCCATTCTTCTGTTGAAGGGCACCTAGGTTGGTTCCCTAGTTTAGCTATTGTGAGTTGAGCTGCTGTGAACATGGATGTGCCTGTGTCCCTGTAGTATGTGCTCATCATAAGTCCTTTGGGTATAGACCAAGGAGTGGGATAGCTGGGTCACATGGTGGTTCCATCCCCAGTTTTCTGAGGAATCTCCCTCCTGCTTTCCGTAGTAGCTGCACCAATTTGAGTCCCACCAGCGACATACGAGTCCACCCACCGTGTGCGCCCCAACTTCTCCTGGCAGGAGTGCGACATTTTAAGGATCATACACAACCGTCCCTGGGTAATGGTTTTGGATCCATGGTGGATTGAATGCATGGGTGTAGGAACTGGATTCAGAAATCCGCCTCTCCCTCACGTAGTTTTGCTGTTCCCTGGTCAGATCTTGTAAGTCCATGATCCTAAAAGAATACGTCCATCACTGAGGTCCCTGTTGAGAGCCACAGCCGAAGGGGCCCCAGCAAACTTCCAGCTGATTGGCTCACAGCGGCCCCAGCAAACTTTCAGCCGATTGGCTCACAGCGGCCCCAGCAAACTTCCAGCTGCCAGCTGATTGGCTCCTCTGCGGTGATGCTCATTGGGCTGTTTCCCCGCCCTTTCAGACCACAGAGCTGCTCATTGGTGGACTCTTTTGGCTCCGCCCACCATCAAACTTCCAGCTGATTGGCTCCTCTGCAGTGATACTCATTGGGCTGTTTCCCCGCCCTTTCAGACCACGGAGCTGCTCATTGGGGGACTTTTTTTGGCTCCGCCCACGTGACCCAGCCAATCGGCCTCAAGAGCAGGAGGATTGTGGGAGGGTTGAGAGGCTGGTGGGAAGCCGGTGGTGGCAGTTGGGCTCTGGGGGAGTTCCTGAGGAGCTGTGTGGTGTGGTGTGTGTGGTTCTAAAAATAAAGTTCGTTTCTGCTTGACAAGTGGCTCCCGAATTGTCCCCAGCCAGACCGCGGCAGGTCCCAAATATTTTACCTATTTTGCCTTATTTGTGCAGGACACCCACACTGTTGGAATTTTTTTTTTCTCACCTGATAATTGAAGGTATCGAGTGTCAGAATAAATGGCTTTGCAAGATGCTCAGAGCCTCAGATGGAAACACCCGTGAACTCCGACGTCTTCTAAGGGCCACGGTCATTCAAGTCACTGGGGAGAGAAGATGCACAGCTCCCGTGGACCCAGCTAGATAGTCCAAGACAGCTCCCGTGTGCATCACGACCGCGTTAGGTCCCTGTCTATTTCTATCTTATTTCTTCTTGCAAGTGCAAGAATCGAGTCTGTGTCCACTTTAATGAAAAATTATGGATCAGCCCCGTCCAGCTTTCCATATCGTAGGATTTGCACAAAATGAGATTCCCCCCTTCCCGTTCTTCATTAATCCAAATCCCGCTTCCCTTTGACCTTTCCGTATTCTTCCTTAATCGACCATCTTCCCTTAATAACCTCAGTGTCTTTGCCGAGGAGACGATTCCGTCCTGTTGAAAACGTTGTGCAAACATCCTGACCAGTCCGTGGAGCGGGTTTTACCTTGATTACGAAAATAGATGCGTGTCCATGGCAACTTCGTCCTGAGACGAGGTTTTCAACGATGATTTACGGGGAAGAATTAGGAAACTAAACCCTCCTGGTGTTAAATGAAGAGGATTGGGACCATCTTTAATGCAATATAATATCTTAGTTCATTTTCTGTTACTGTCACAAAATACCTGAGGCTGGGTCATTTATAAAGTAAAGACACTTACTTGGCTCTCAAGGATGGTGGCTGGAAGGTCCAAACATCATGGCACCAGCATCTTGGATCAGGCTGGTTTTTAGTACCAGTGTGAATAACACCCCCCCTCCCAGTTCTCAGAAAAAGGTCAAAATATCATCGGATCTTTTAAAAAACCCAGGCAGATAATATCTCTCCCCATCTTCTCCGATATTTGTTCTAATATCTTAGAACAAAAAAAAATTGTGAATGATAAAATCCTCTGTTTTTCATGCCCCCGATCTCCTGGACCCATTAAGAGTGAAATCTAGAGAGTGAGATTAAGTTTGCATCTCAACAATGTTTTAAATACACAGCGAATTTCAAGTCGAGCGGGACTTGGAAATGGCGGCTTTGGATTGGTGTTTGCCCAAGACGCCTGGGGACCCCTGGGAGTGAGCTTGCTAGGAGGGTGTGTGTATATAGGTGGATTATCTTCTGGAAGGCTGATCTCCGGAGCGGTGAGGTTTGGAGATGTTAGGAGTCTGAAGACGTGGACTGTAATAGGTGGCCCGTGGTTTACTGAGGTTGTGGTTAGGGATCAAAGAAGTTCTTGCAGGACCCTGAATTTGGTCTCACTTTCTATCTTGCCTTGTGACTCTCTCCATCTCTCTCCGTGGTGGCATCTGACATAACTCAGAAAGGGAGTCCCCTCTCCAGGATTAGTGCCAGGATGTTTGGACTTTTTGAGCTTCTGTGAGCTAAATAAACTTCTTTGCTTGATAATTCACCCAGCTTCAGTTATCTCATTATAGTATCAGAAAGACACTAAAACGTAGAGCCAAACTCGATTCCCATCAACCAAACACTTAAGAATGCCGTATCACGCGTTGGGGTTGTAGCTCTGTGGTAGAGCGCTTGCCTACCATGTGTGAGGGACTGGGTTTGATTCTCAGCACTGCATAGAAATAAATAAAATAAAGCCTATTGACAACTAAAAAAAAATATTTTTAAAAAATGCTCTATCAGCTAACTACTCATTTATCAAAATCATAACATTTGTGGAAATTATCTACTTCCAGGCTGGAACACCTAATATAACAAATTCAACAGATTTCCCTATTTACATGAACACAATTCTCCCTTTACTTATCCCAAAATGGTGCTGATCGTCATAGACGGTACTACCTATTTGTTATCCCATAACAAATTGTCCCAAAAGGTAGTGGCTAAAAGAACTCAAATGTGTCATCTCGTGGTGTCTCTCATCAGGGAGATGGGCACAGATTAGCTGGGTCCTCTAATGCTCGTCCGAAGTTCAACAGAGAAAGAATCCATTTTGAGCTCACACATGGCTGGTAGGACTCAATGGCTCTTTTGCTGGTGCACCAAGGGCCCCAGGTCCTTGAAGACAGGTGGGCAGAGGTCTCGCTCAGTTCCTGGCTACCTGGACCTTCCTGAAAAAGCAGCTCTTCTTTATCAAAGCTGTCCAATCCAGAAGGCATGGGAGGGAGCCTGCTAGCAAGATGGCGGTCCTGTACTTCTATATCCTTATCATGGAAGAGGCATGCCCTCAACCAAGATGGCGGTCCTGTACTCCTACAACCTGATCATGAAAAGGACATTCCCTCAACCAAGATGGCGGTCCTGTACTCCTACCACCTGATCATGGAAGGGAAATTCCCTCAACCAAGATGGAGGTCCTGCACTCCTACAACCTGATCATGGAAGGGGCATCCCTTCAACCAAGATGGTGGTCATGTACTCCTACAACCTGATAATGGAAGGGACATCTCCTCAACCAAGATGGCGGTCCTGTACTCCTACCACCTGATCACGAAAGGGACATTCCCTCAACCAAGATGGTGGTCCTGTACTCCTACAACATGATCATCACAGGGACATTCCCTCAACCAAGATGGTGGTCCTGTACTCCTACAACCTGATCATGAAAGGGACATTCCCTCAACCAAGATGGTGGTCCTGTACTCCTACAACATGATCATCACAGGGACATTCCCTCAACCAAGATGGTGGTCCTGTACTCCTACAACCTGATCATGAAAGGGACATTCCCTCAACCAAGATGGCGGTCCTGTGCTCCTACAACCTGAACATAGAAGGGACATTCCCTCATCTAAGATGGCGGTCCTGTACTCCTACAACCTGATCATGAAAGGGACATTCCCTCAACCAAGATGGTGGTCCTGTGCTCCTACAACCTGGTCATGGAAGGGACATCTCCTGAACCAAGATGGTGGTCCTGTACTCCTACAACCTGATCATGAAAGGGACATTCCCTCAACCAAGATGGCGGTCCTGTGCTCCTACAACCTGAACATAGAAGGGACATTCCCTCATCTAAGATGGCGGTCCTGTGCTCCTACAACCTGGTCATGGAAGGGGCATCTCCTCAACCAAGATGGCGGTCCTGTAGTCCTACAACCTGATCATGGAAGGGACATCTCCTGAACCAAGATGGCGGGCGGTCCTGCACTCCTACAACCTGATCATAGAAGGGACATTCCCTCAACCAAAATGGTGGTCATGTACTTTTACAACCTAATCATGGAAGGGACATCTCCTGAACCAAGATGGCGGTCCTGTACTCCTACAACCTGATCATCGCAGGGACATCTCTTCACTCTTGCAGTGATATACTCATTAGGTGGAAATTGTGAAGTCCCATCCAAACACAGAGGAAGAGAATTACCAGGGTCTTACTACTCAGTGAGTGTGGACCATCAGGATCCATTTGAGGACCAAACACACACCGTCCCCACAGCTCTGCCAGGTTCTCTGTGAGATGATAGATGAAAAGCACTCAGCAGGGTCCTTCATGCATGAGAAGCAATCAACTAACAGAGTGGGCTGTGTCCACGTCCTCTGCCATCTGAAGAGTGATGTCCGCTGTCGATGGGGTTTAAGAAAAGTCATATAAAAATATATCTGAGAATGATTTCCAACGCCTCCAACGACAGAACGCTCACCATGGCAATCAGATTTACTTAGACCTATTTATAAAGTTTTGGCTTTAATAGGATAATAGAAATGAAATAAAGTACCATTTTTCCTCTTCTGCTTAGCTTTCAGGAAGGATAAAATCCATAGCCAACTGTGTCTCCTTGGAGATAAATCCCAATAAGGGAAGATGGATCAGCATTTATACTACGCCATTGTTTACGGCACGTATTTTTAAAGCATGAACCATCACTACATTTTTAATGAGGCTTTCTGACAAAAAAAAAAAAAAGCAAAATAGATTCGCAGGGAAAAAATATCTTGAAATGTTTAAGGAGGCAAGCAAAATTCTATAACATGAAGAAAAGCCCTATGTATACTTTTAACAGATCTGTTGGGAAATAATTCACACACCCAAAAAAATCGATCCACTTATAAAATATATGTAGTTATTTCTGGTGTATCCAGTCATATCATGATCGACATAATTAATAGGAATCCACGATGCATTTTGTAGGTTGACGAGTCCCGATTCAAAATGTTGGGGACAAAGAGTGTCCCAGAGTGTCAAAAAGTCTGAAGACGCCACCAGGAAAGAATCTTCTTCCAGTTCACATTGGCTTAAGCTGGTTTCCCCTGACTATTGGCCTGAGATGGAGCCCTGTGACACGTGGTCTTCACCAAGGGACGTCTCCAAAGATGGCGGGTGGCATCTCTCACTGGAGGCCAATGAGAGGTGACGCAGGAGATGGAATCCGAATCTTGAGAGTAGCGTCCCACCCCCCCCCCCCCCCCCCCGCTTCAGTTGACTTAAATGCATGAATTCACAGTGGTCACGTGACTCTCCAAAGTTCCCATCGGAACCACGATTGGGACTTTAGCTTACGATGCTCACGCAGGAGCACTTCCTGTTTTCTGTGGACACAGTAGGGATGAAGGTGTGATGGTCAGAGAGCTGCAGCCCTTTTGTCACTATAAAGAGATGGGGGCCTGAAAATGAAGCTGAATCTCCACAAAAAAGACAAGACAGATGACATCTAGGAGATGGGAATTCCCAAACTCAGTGACCTTGACCTTGCACTAGGTTCTCTCCTTCCAGCCCTTTGGATCACCTGAAGTTCACTATGGTCCCAGAGTCATTGCGTCACGAGAAGAGACCCACGTCTCACTGATAGCCATCTTTGATGGCACCACATTTGAGACACGCACACTCCACACCTACACTATTATTTCCCTCTATCACCCTTTCTGGGGAGCACGCAAGCTACTCCTGCCTTGTTCTGTCTACATTTCGGCCCATAAAATTATTGCACCATCCAAACAGCCATTAGCCGTGTATGACACGGACCTTGCCACCAAACCCGTGCCAGACATGCCTGCGTCTTTCTTTATTTGCAATTATGAAAGAGTTTTGAAGGAGATAATGGACTCAGTTGCCCTGGGTCATGGGCCTGATGGAAGGAGCATGGCTTTATTTGCTTTCTATCTTTACAAGCCCTTTTGATTACGGCATATGATTTTTTTTTTTTTTTCACTCTAGCGAAGATCCTTCTATCCATCAGGAACTAGATCCCCTGGTTCCTTTTAGGTAATGACTTGTCCCTCTTCCAGGATAGAAGTCTAGGGACATTTTATGGCCATATTTTCCCAGCCTGAATAATAGGAAGATTAGCTATTTGAGGTCCTTGGGCCATCGGTAGCCCCAAATATTTAGCTAGAGACTTGTCTGAGCAGAATTCTGACTGCGACGTCATATTTGTCACAGATCCCCAGGGATTTCCTATTATAGAGCTTATTAATGACGGTCCAGCACTCTGGGTGCCTATTTAAGATATCCGTAGCTCGGTGGTGCCCAAGCAAATGACTCTGAATTTCTGCGTTAATCGGGGGAGAGATGATTTTATGGTTTTATTATTTATAATATTTATTCGTGAATATTACAAATAATAAATGGATCATATGGAAGCAAATGGCAGGCAGAGTTATTGTGTGACACTTCGTAGAAGATGCGATTCAAACACGTTAAATAATGCCTGGTATCGGACGACCCAACTTGATGGGATCTCACTTGATTTTCCTTCTTTTTCTCTGATGAATCTTAAGGTGTGACAGACGTCATTGCTTCTGAGCAGCGTGTCATGATAACTGAATATGATCGTGTGAATGATCATTTTAGGAAGCCCCGGTCAGTCTGAGATGGTTTCTAAATGACGCCGGCCGTATTTCTGATTAAGCATGTAATGAGGACGACATCGCCCTCGTTTACTTGGAAAACATGAGACAACGGGAACGTATTTCCAGTTGCGATGTGTTTGGCCAGACTTTGCAAGCCACAGAGGGGTAGAAGGAACCCACGGCATATAACTTCATTCTTCTTAAACTTAAAATATTTGGAATCACCTAATCAATAACTTATAGTATTCGCTGTTAGGAATAAATCTAATTTTGCTGGGTGCAATGGTGCACACTCCTGTCATCCCAGCGGCTCTGGAGGCTGAGGCAGGAGGATCGCAGTTCAGAGCCAGCCTCCGCCAAAGGGAGGCTGTAAGCAGCTCAGGGAGACCCTGTCTCTAAATAAAATGCAAAACAGAGCTGGGGACGGGGCTCAGGGGTGAGCAATTGAGAGAAGAAAAGTTTATATGGAGGCTCATGGTGTCCGAGGTTCAGTCCATGGTTGGCCGACCCCATGGCAATGGCCCAAGGGAGCAGAACAAGATGGCGGCAGGGCCTGGAGGAGGAGAGCAGCTCAGGACAGGGCACCAGGGAGCGGACAGAGTTGGGTGGCCAAGGACAGATATGATCCCCAAGAGCATGTCCCTTGTCACCTGCCTCCTCCAGCCACGTCACATCGTCCTAGAGTCGCCATCTTTTAATCCATCCAAATACCAATGGATTAATCCACTAACCCACTAAAGACGTGGCCAATGTCATCCCTGCCTAAAATCTTCACCTTTGGACCTTTCTGCCTTGGCGATTTATGCTTTTAAAAATCTGAATTTCCTGGGGGTCACTTCTAGATCCACACGACAGCACCCGTTCCCTTGGTCGGGCAGCCCCCTCTGATGTATCTTGCCGAGTGCTTGTGCCACAGAGGCTTCTCCGCATGCATGCAGCGGGCGTTCATCCGTGCAGAGATCTCCCTCTAAGACATCTCATTATCTTCCAGACGAAAAGCATAAGCAACAGTTAATGAATTTGCTAATTGTTTTTGCATCCTTCGGAGATTTGTTCCGTCTCTAGTTGTTCAAAATACTGTAATTAAGGGGGAACCGTGAACAGCTTAGTTTCAGATTTCTTTTCTTTGTTTTTCTTTTTTTTTTTAAAAAAAAAAAAAGTACAACTCATTTAAGCACATGAAGAAAGAGAGAGAGAAAAGGGGGAAATGCTCGCTCCTTAAGCCTCTCTTGGGGTTCGATGAGCTCCTACGGAGACCGCACTCCTGAAATCAATACGGAGGGTCCTCAAAAGACTAGGCATGGGACTGCCATGTGACTCAGCTAGACCACTCCGTGTTATTTATCAGAAAGGATTAAAATCCTCCAAGTATAGCAATGTAGGAATCACCACCAGCCCAGATGTCCACCGATAAATATGAGTGCAGAAAACATGGTATGTCTATACAGTGGAGTATTACGCAGCCCTAAAGAAGAAGACAAAATTAGGTCATTTGCAGGAAATTGGAAGGAACTGGAGACCATCACATTAAGCGAAATAAGCCATATTGAGAAGGTCAGGGGTTATATGTCTTGACTTATCTAGGGGGATCTAAGGAGAGAAAAAGAGGTGAATACATCACCATGCACCCCACTAGTATGTATAACTATAATGGAGGTAGCTCCATGAACCGCGGGCAGAGGGTGGGAAGTGTGCGCGAGGTGGGACTTGGTGGGTGGCAGTTGGTCCCGGTGGGTAAACCCTGGAGACTCCACCTGGTCTTCACCCCCTTCCTCAAAGCCATGGAGACCCCCATCCATGGGCTGGAGCTCTGAAGCTTCAACAGAATCTCCCAATTTCTCCTCCTCTGCGTGGCTTTTCTCAGGTGTTTTGTTACAGTCATGAAGAGCAGACCCACTTCCCTCTCCTCTTCCACCTTGAGCCCCAGTGTCCCTTCTCCTTTGTGACCCAGTGACCCCTACTTGCTCTGTCCATTTCCTAAAGCCAGGACTCTGACAGCACTGTCCCCGGAGGGCGCTTCATGGACCCCAGCTCCTCCTGTGACATCCGCTTTGCACTGGGTTCCAGCTTTTGGTCCACACCGCCTGCTCCCCGCCGCCATTTATATGCTCAACGCTTGGCGCTCCTGGTAGAAAACCACGGACTTTCAATTTTCTTGAATCCGGGACATTTTGCCCCAAAAGTTTTTTTGTTTGTTTTTTGTTTTTTTTGGTTTTTTTTTGTTGTTGTTGTTGTTTGTTTTTTCGTTGTTTTTTTCTTTTGATCATTTTGCACATTTGCTGTTCATTCCGTGGTGGACCTTGAGCACGTCCCGCTTGGTGCTTTGATTGACACAGACTGCGTCCCGGCTCGCGCACCCCGGAAATCATTGCCTGGAGGCGGTTCAATAACTAATTTATCCTCCCACCTAATTCCTTTAATGATGTATCCATCACGGCCCCTGAAAAAGCTCGTGTCAAATGAAAAAAAAAAATAATTCAGCCTGGGATGGTATTTAATTAATGGATACACCGTTCGTTTTATCTTAATGAACACCCGTCTAGCTGAGCTGAATACTTAGGAACATACTCAGATTTCGCGTCTGGCTCTCCCGGATCAAGGAAAAAATATAGACGAGCGAATTAAAGAGAAAAAGAAAAAAAAGAATTACCCACTCACGAAAGATAGGTCATGCTTTATTTTTTATCAAGGGGCAGGGACAGGAAAAGAGGGATTAAAAAATGAGGGAATAGCAATAGTCTAGGGTACGTAGGTGGAGCAATTTGTGAGATATTCAAAGTATGTGACCAAATTTAGCCTTTAAGAGACAAATATCAGTTCTCTGCACATCTGTACATCATTTCCCAACGCAAAAAAAAAAAAAAAGTGATAGATATTTAAGAAGACAGAAAGGTCCATCACCTTGATTGGATCAGCACACACCGTATCCAGGTATCAGATCCTCACACTCTGCCCTACACCGATGTTTGACATTGTGTTGTTCAAATACAATCATTTTTGAATGAAAAATAAACCCCTCAAATGAACGGTCTCTGAAGAGGAAAACTGGAAGAAAAGCTGGTTTCGACTTTAGTCTTCTGGCTTCTGAATTCATTTGCTCGGCCAAGGTGAACCTTTCGTCTTTTTAAGCCGATCATCTAAGGTGTTTGTTACAGTCCCGGTAAGCTGACCAGTACAGTCCCCCTTCAGAATCCGGAAGTTCCTGTGGGCACAGAGAACCACGGAATCTTTCCAGAGTAAGCCGGCGGGAAGGTCTGGGTTTTGTCCCCAGAGACTTGTCCTCGCTTTATTAGACCTTGGAAGAAAATGGCCTCCAAGGTTAAAATCCGCCTTCGATTCGCCACAGGGTGTCCAAAGCTGTTTGGTGATGGCCTCGTCTGCAGCCCGTTGGTTATTTTCTGCTGTGAAGACCCCGGTTCTCTGTGCAGAATACAGTCAAGGAAGACAAATTCACTTTACTGATGACTTAATAAAGACAGGCGTTGTCAAAACGGTGGCAGGGATCCCGAAGAGAGTCTCGGAAGAGTCAGAAAGACAGAGAGAGAAAGCAGAAGACATTTGCTGACGGCGGAAAACATGTCAGCACTCAGCGGTTTCTGACAACCCTCTTGGATGAGCATATGGCGTGTGGGTCTTGGGAACGGGGAGAATCCAGAGAACCTCCATCTCTTCCTGCCGTTGAAATCCTATCGATGGGTTGAGACGGGATGAAGGGGGAGAAAGATGAGTCACGTTCACGGGGAGCAACTCACTGCCCTTGCTGTAAAAATCGGAAAGGAAATGTCTCCCTGGGATCTACCTTCTCTCCAAATTTCCAGATTTGGAACTCGCACGATCCTTTGGAAAAGGGCGCGTTTTATGACGATCAAAATGCACCTGTTTCCAAAATGCCTTCCACGATTTTCTACCTTGGAACTAGGTTGGAGGGGATTCGGGGCACGGTGCGCTCATTGGACCTCGTCTTCCTGGTCTCTGATTTTCTGGTAGTTTGTTGGCATGGGTTTTGCCCCTCTGTGGACTTTCCTTCCACGTGGAAACCTGGAGGCCAGCACAAGTCTACAGTTCAGGGAAGCATTTGAAGGACACGGTGCTTTGTCCTGAGTGGCTAATATTCCACTTCATTCTGACACTGAGCATTGGAGGCCAGCCTCATTTCTCTCTGGGGTTCACCAGGCATCTCTGCCAGGTGAGGGGAGGGGAGTCTACGGCCAGCTTCCTGCAGAGGTTCAGTCCCTGGTTGGCCGACTCCATGGCTCTGGCCCAAGGGGAGGCAGAACAAGATGCGGCAGGGCCTGGAGGAGGAGAGCAGCTCAACATGAATATTTAAGGAAAGTGATATATATATATACACAGTGGAATATTACTCAGCCTTGAAAAAGAATATGATCGTGGCATTTGCAGCTAAATGGATGGATTTGGAGAATATCATGCAAAGGGAAGTTAGCCAATCCCCCCCCCCAAAAAAAAAAATAATGCCGAATGTCCTCCCTGATAAGTGGGTGGTGATACATAAGGGCGGGGGACAGGAGATGGGAGAAATGGAGGAATTTTGGATTGGGTAAAGGGGAGGGAGGGGAAGGGCCCGGGCGTGGGGACAGGAAAGATGGTGGAATGAGATGGACATGGTTGTCCTAGGTACGTACGTGTTTGAAGATGCAAATGCTGTGAGTCTACTTTGTGTACAGCCAGAGACATGAAAAATTGGGCTCCATCTGTGTACACTGAACTGAAATGCCTTCTGCTGATGCGTATAACAAATCAGAACAAATGAACATTTAAAAAAAAAAAGAGGCTCAGACATTTATAGAAGAAATATCCCCAAGTGCCCACTGGGTGCCTGAGATTGTAGGAGGCTCCATTCTACCCAACACGGTTCTTCATTTGCATTTTTCATGAATATTAATGTCAATATGGTATTAATATTAATGAGGTTGATATATCACCTCGGGACGGAGTATACTCCACGTTTGCACCGAGCTCGGGGAAAGGCTGCTGGGTGCTACCAGGTTCCCGAAAAAATCAGACCCAAGGCTCCATGTTGCACCAGGTAAAATCAGCTCCATGCATTTTGTGGCCATGGTCACCCCAACACATTCAGCTGGAAATGGAGACTGCGGTGGGCATTGTGGAAAACCTGACCCCGAATCCTCCCCCCCTGTGGTTTTCATAAATATAAAACTTAGGATAAAGAGAGGTGGACGGGGAGGCCCGAGAGGACCAGAGACCTTGGTGCCTAGGGGAGTCCATCCAGTGGAATTCTCTAGCACGGGAGCTGGGTGGCATCTCTTCCCTTTCAATATGGCAGCCACGGGCCACAGGTGCCATTGGGCGCTTCACATGTGGCCACTGGGATGAAGGAAGCAGAGTCGCCACACACAGACACACACACACACACACACACACACACACACGAGAAAAATTGGAGCCAGGCGTAGGGGCACACACCTGTTATCCCAGCAGCGGCTGGGGAGGCTGAGGCAGGAGGATCGTGAGGTCAAAGCCAGCCTCCACCAAAGGGAGGCCCTAAGCCACTCGGTGAGACCCTGTCTCTCAATAAAATTCAAAATAGGGCTGGGGACGGGGCTCAGGGGTGGAGGGCCCCTGAATTGAATCCCTGGTACTCCTCCCCACTAGAAAAAGAAAAATTGGAAGAATATTGAACAACCCATATTTTTTTAAAATTCCACACATTTTTGTACCACACTAGAAAAAAAAAAAAAAAAACCTGCTTTTCTTGTTTAAAACTACGTTCTTTTCCCAAATATGTCACCTTTGCTTTTGTGTGACTATCGGATATAATGTCTTCTTATATAAATGCACCATGATTGATTAAGCAATATCCATCCTAGGAGGTGAATTAATTCTGATCCTCCGAATACACTTTTTTTGGATTATTTGTTGTTTCTCTGGGTGAGATTCCCGGTATGACGTTTACACAAATTCAGGACATTTTTAAGGCTTTGTCACCGAGTTCTAGTTGGTCACCATGAGTAAATGTCATACATGTTCATCCATCACCTGTCTTCTACTTATATCTCCCCCAAATTGTCTATTTTTCACTATTGCACATCCCAATCTCATCTTGAAGGACTTACATGGCCTTTAAATATAAGCACTTTCGTTTTTCCGATGAATCGGACCATTTTCCCTATATTTACGGAACTTACGAATGCTTTTGTAAATAGTGTTTAGAGGCTCATCTAAAATCTTATTTCGCTGATTTTTTTCCTATTGATTATAAACGCTCTTTGTATAGTAGTGGATCGATACCTGCAGGCTGTATGTGCAAAATGGTGTTTTCTGAATATTCGTTTCTTTAGATTTGTCTTCTACGGAAAGTTCTCATTTCTATAGCAAAATCGACAAGTGTTTTATGTTTAATTTGAAAGAAAATTTGGAGCAAGAGGCACTGTGGCTGCAATTTTATTGGTGATTTAAAAAAAAAAAATACACCTCATCTCTTTCCTGGGGTTCTTAATGAATTGCATGAAAACAGAGATTCATTTTGTGGGGAGTGTACCAGGGATTGAACCCAGGGGCCCTCGACCCCTGAGCCCCGTCCCCAGCCCTGATTTGCATTTTATTGAGAGACAGGGTCTCCCTGAGTGGCTCATGGCCTCCCTTTGGCAGAGGCTGGCTTTGAACTTGCGATCCTCCTGCCTCAGCCTCCCAAGATGCTGGGAAGACAGGCGTGGGCCACCATCACCCAGGAAGGCTACCACCCGCTGTGGCTGCATTTGGAATGGACTCCGCTGCCTCTAACCTAGTTAGGGTGCTCTGGGCACCCCCTGATCCTCTCTGCTCCCCTCTCTGCCAGCTCCGTGTCTCTGAAGAGTCTCTGTTCGGTGAAGAACCTCGAACTCATGATGAGCTCCTCCCGGGTCAGTGCAAGAAGCCACTTCTCTCTCTCTCTCTCTCTCTCTCTCTCTCTCTCTCTCTCTCTCTCTCTCGTATTGCTACCCTGAAGTGCTGCGAGCTGAGAAAACAGGACCGGTTAGAGGTCGTCAGTGGAGGGTCCCTAAGTTCAGTCCCTGGTACGAATCCTGTCCCGGGAGGTCTCAGTTCCTATCCCCGACTGTGATTTTAGGGTCACAATCAGATCGATTGCCTGCAGAGAATTGAGATTTTTTTTTTTTTTGAGATTATTTTTTTTTTTTTATCCAGGGATTGGACTCAAGGGTGCTTAACCGCTGAGCCGCATCCCCAGCCCTTTTTACGTTTTAATTTTGATACACATTTGTTCTCACTGTGTCCCTTCCAGCCTCACCATGTTGCAGAGGCTGGCTTCGAATCTGCAATCCTCCTGCCTCAGCCTCCCCGACCGCTGGGGTTAGAGGCATGAGCCACCACACCCCACTGGGATCATATTTCCTATTTGTTTTATTGGATTCTTTTATTGTATTTATTCATTTGCTGTGTGGCCCAGGACGGCATCAAATTTCTGGGGGTCAAGCGATCCTCCCCACTCAGCCTCCCGGGAGGCTGGAATAGAGTTCCACCTCACCGTCTCCAATGTGGGATAGGGACACGGGACTCGGAGCCGTTCCCCAGGATCAGTCCATTCAGGCCCCATCTTACCTTTCCCTGCTTAACTGTTCGCAGCACCCTAGCATCCAGGCAATATTAATGCAAAAATCTGCTTTTTTTAAATAGAGATTGAGCATCTCACTTCTTGAATATGGAATCTGAGAGGCGGGAGTGCTCCGGGTTCGTTCTGCAAAAATTGCAAATCGAACCTCGGCCCGTTCGGGGCTGTGCACCAATAGATAACGGCTTTATTCTCCAGGCGATGGGAAAGATAGAGCGAAAAATAATTTCAAACGGGATTTGAAAGGCGAGACGGTCCTATCAGGCATTGATGCTCTCATTAGCATAGTTTAAAAAACATCTTTTATGAATCCTTAACCTGGGCTTCAGCTGATATCTTGCACCTAATAATTTTCAGGAATTGTGAGGACCCAGTGCATCTCTAGAGATTTCAGAGAAATAGTAAAGGACGGATTCTCTCAGGACAAAACGGAACCTAACTTGAATTTGTGGCCCCAGAAATCTTCTGTATTTATTTGAGGGGGAAAAAAATCCCAGGGGCTGTGAACTTTTGTCTGATTCACAAAATAGAGTGATATCGAGTTAAAAAAAAAAAAACTTATTTAAAATGGTCTGCTCTTTGTATATGACCCACGCACTTACCTCTGAGAGCTTTGATTGGAGTCTGACCTAGGCACATGGTGCTGAGTGGTTTGAATGAGGTCTGCCATCCTCGTGAGAGCAAGTTCTTTGTAAATATTGTAGAGATGGTCGCTGTATTGCATTTCTATATTGGGTATTGGGTTGGGAATATTATATACAGAATAAGAAGGAGGTAGACATTAGACGCTCAGTTGAAATGCAACATTTTTTTTTAAATACCAGACAGATTGAGGTTTTCTCTGTCACATCTTTTATTAATCTGCTTTCATTTTAGTTGGTGATTCTTGTTTTTAAAATGATTAAATATAATAGCTCTCTCTTTATGGTGTTGACATGTTTGCTTGTGAGACACAACTGTCAGACTTGGATAATTGGTAAAAAACAGACTTGATCTCGGGGTTGGGGTGGAACTGGACCCAGCGAACTCATAGGAGCAGTCGAGACACCCCATCTCCAGGAACTTAATAATGCAGAGGGCAAAGGTGAGCCTTCGGAGAGAGCCTCGCGGGTCAGTGAGGGCGGTACGTGGGCTTGTGCAGTCTGCAACACGGGCGCTGGATGATGCTGTACCTGAAACCCCAGGTCGTTCTTCATTCGCAGCCGTGGGACATGATGGCACAACAGCAGAGGAGGGTCTCCAAGAGCATCTCAGGACAGGCGTCCCAGGGTGCGACAGGTTGCAAGCCGTGAAAAATAGATGCACCAAGCCACTAAAGCTTATGGTGGTCCCCGAAATCCCACACATTCTGTTCCATGTATGCAAAAAAGCAGAGATTTCGTTCATTCGCTCATTTAACAGTCAATTGACTCTCCGTTTCTTCACTTAATGAGAGATTTTATAATGAATAGGGACATGGGCTACGACTTAGGTATGAGGTGTCCCCCAAGAGCTTGTGTGTGAGATGATACAAGAATGTCCACAGGTAAATGACTGGGTTGTGAGAGGTGTAGACTCATAGTGGATTAATCCACTTGGATGGACTCACTGGGTGGTGACTGCAGCAGGTGGGGTGTGGCTGGAGGAGGGGGTCCCTGGGCTGTGCCTTGGGGGTCTCTGTCCTGTCCCTGGTGAGCAGAGCTCTCTCTGCTCCCTGGTGCAACCTAATAGTGGATTAATCCACTTGGATGGACTCACTGGGTGGTGGCTGCAGCAGGTGGGGTGTGGCTGGAGGAGGGGGTCCCTGGGCTGTGCCTTTGGGGTCTCTGTCCTGTCCCTGGTGAGCAGAGCTCTCTCTGCTCCCTGGTGCCCTGTCCTGAGCTGCTCTCCTCCTCCTCCAGGCCCTGCCGCCATCTTGTTCTGCTCCCCTTGGGCCAGAGCCATGGAGTCGGCCCACCATGGTGCACAAGGGAATCCTGTGTCGCCATGAGCTCCACGGATCCTACTGAGAACCCCAGGGGCGTAGGAGTGCCCCCTTCCTTGCAGCTGCCTGTCAATCAAGGGAGGCTGGCCTCTGCGAATCGTGTCAATCAAGGGAGGCTGGCCTCTGCGAATCGTGTCAATCAACGGAGGCTGGCCTCTGCGGATCTCGGTGGCATTCACACTCTCCAAGGATTCCTGCAATTCGGGGCTCTCACTCCAAGCGGCGTCCTCTGTGAGTGGCTCCGGTGGCAGGACAAGACACCCCAAATGGGTTTTCCTCAATCCCACAGAGTTACGGAGGCCGCCGGCCTTGGAGGCCCAGGTGGGATTATGGAAATGGCTCCTCCCGAAAGGTCTCCAATCGCATTTTCATTGAATGAAGAAACAAACCCAAAGAAGAATTAGAGACAGGGTCTCGCTGAGTTGCTTACGGCCTCGCTTTGGTGGAGGCAGGGTGTTTGAACTTGCAATCCTCCACCCTCAGCCTCCCGAGCATTTTTAACCCAGACAAAATACATAAGTAACTGCTGCTGCAAATCCTGGTGAACGTGACAAGAGAAAAAGTGGGTGATAATGAAACCAAGGGACCCAGAAGGAGCCCCCTTGAGAAGCGTGGGCGATTGTGTACCTTACAGTTTCCGCGATTTGCAGGAGAAAGCGGTTCTGCAATTATCATCTCCGTTGTCTACCCTCCACTCTTCAACCGCGTTTCTTGGAAATTTCCTTCTATTGACGGCATTTTTCTTCCTGAATAGGCTTAAAAATAGACTTATCTTTTTCTTCTATTGGAGCATTTTTCTTTTTTTGTTTATGGATCTGTAGCAACAATGGAAAAAAAAATAAGGATTTCTTTTAGTCGTTTTCTCTCTGATTGACGCAATTATCAAGTGAGTTTGTTTTTATCGACTTTTTTTTTTTTTAATTGGAAATGCTGTCAGCCTGAGCCATCATTGGTATAAAAGCCCGCTCTAACGGCTTAGATTAATGTGCGCTTCTATTGTTTTGTGCTATTTCATTTCCTAAATAGAAACTTCATCCAAACTGGAAAATCCTTGGGTGATCCTTTAAACTTTTAGTGGTTCATGAGCGACATTTACATATGTACATTAAGTTTGATTGGCATCTTTTTTTTGGGGGGGGGGATGCCAGGGATTGAACTCAGGGAATCTCAACCCCTGAGCCCCGTCCCCAGCCCTATTTTGTATTTTATTGAGAGACAGGGTCTCCCTGAGCTGCTTACGGCCTCGCTTTGGTGGAGGCTGGCTTTGAACTCACCATCCTCCTGCCTCAGCCTCCCGAGCTGCAGGATGACAGGCGTGCACCATGGCGCCCGGCTGCTCAACTCATATTTTTAGAGTCAAAACGAATAAACAGGAACGTGTTGGACTGATTCAGTCCTCAGATAACATCGTTTGTGTGTGTGTGCAATTGACTCTGGTGAACTGCGTCCTTGTAGGCAGCTACCATGACTCTTCTATATCTAATTTCCTGAATCCTTCCTCTATTTGCATATTTATTTATAATTATCAGGGGCCACCTGTTCTGTTGGATTTTTTTCCCCCACGGGCTTTAATGCATTCAGTTCATTTCATGCTACACTAACTCCTTTGGGATGCGGACGATGATTTTCTTTCATATTTTAAAGGACGGGTTCGAGAGTTGAGTAAAAAGGTCAACGGGGTTAAAAATAGCTCGAATGTAAATTGATGCTTTCCCATTGGCATTTCCAGAACTAATACCTGGAGGTCAAAGAAGTGTCAGAAACGGTAAAGTGGCCCCAATGTTTGGATCCCCCAAATCGCAGGTGGAAACCCTGACTCTCCGTGGAGGCTGTGTTAGGAGGCCGAGTCTCGGAAGGGGATCTGTCTGTGCAGGTCGATCTCCATAAATGGGGTCTGCATCCTGATCCGAGAGACTCGGAAGCCTGCTCCGTCTTTGCACCACGTGAGAACCGAGAAAAATAGTTGGCTCTCCAGTAATGCACCTTGGCCTTGAACGTCCAGCCTCCCAAAAAGGGAGCTTTCAACGTTGGTTTCAGGAGCCCAGTTGCTGGCTTTTTGTTACAGCAGCTGAAGCGTACTCATACACCACTCCATGCCCGGCTGCATTTCCCACGTGAATGATCCTGACATTAGTACAAGAGTCCAACTCAGCTGGAGCAGACTTCTCCAAATTTGGCAAGTGGTGCAATGCCCTGAGGCTCGTCTCTCGCAGGGGGATTGGTGTCTGTCCCATGCAGGACCCTCGACTCTTCCACAGGACCTGCCCCAGGGCCGTGGCCATGCCATACCCTTCCCTGCAGGAGGCATGAGCTACCGGGAGGGTGGGCAGGTCTCTGTTCCTATAACCCTTTGGCCTCCGGCTGTGAAGGTGACCTCTGCTGTTGTGTTGTGGGATGGGGATGTTTGTCTCCAGGTGCATTCCCATTCTCTGACTGTTGCAAATTGGACCGATTTCACAGCAGACGAATATGAATAAATGCATAAATAAAAGGGTCTGGGGTCGGAACTACGTGGTGACGAGCTGGCCTTAGCGTGCATGAGGTCCTGGGTTACAGTCTTAGCACCGCAAAACGAAAGAATGAATGGAGGTTATTTTACCGTCTCGGTACCTTATCATCAACGCTTTGGGAATTTATTCTGATTTTTTTTTTCCTGGTCTTTGATATCAGTTTTGCTTCGTCCTTATTCCGTCCCCGAATTCCATTAAAGGGAGTTCTATTTTCTGCCCCAGGAAGCCCTGCCAACTGCAAAATCAAACGCATGAGTCTCTGTTTCCAATGAACGACGAGCAGAATTCTTAGAAAAGGTTTTGGGTGAGAGGGAACCAGAGTGCAGAAGAACTCCGCCAAGCCGTAGGCGTCTTGGGTTCTGGCGGATAAAATAAACTACATAAGTAAATAAATATTTTTTTCCCCAAAAAGTCTTGAGACACCATCGACAACCCTCAGTCGATTCTAAAATGCCACGTATCCACAAATCTGGCTTTTGCGGTTGGGAACCTTGTGTTACAAATGCACGCATGAGCCCGGCACAGGGGCACACACCTGTCATCCCAGCGGCTCCGGAGGCTGAGGCAGGAGGATCACGAGTTCAAAGCCAGCCTCCGCCAAAGGGAGGCCGTAAGCAGCTCAGGGAGACCCTGTCTCTCAATCAAATGCAAAATCGGGCTGGGGACGGGGCTCAGGGGTCGAGGGCCCCTGGGTTCAATCCCTGGTACCAGAAAAAAATACCTCGCAGGGTCTATCATAATCAGTCATTAGGGATTCCTCCAGTAGCTCTAAATACTCTAAGTGGACTCTGCACCTGGGAACGGTATTGGGGAAAGAAAAATAAAAATGAAAATCCCAGAATGGGAAGGAGGTGTCGAGCTCTCGAATGCAAATGAGCCTCCTCCTCGTGCTGTCGGAAGCTCCACGTTAATTAGATCAAAGGGAGTCTCAAAACGGAGGTTTTCTAAACGGAAATATGCATCGTGGGCTCCCCCTCGTTAGCAATGCCAACAGGACACCCGCACCTGTCCATGTGCACCTGAGAATAGAGTCATCATTCAGTGCAGAAGGCAAGACATCAGGACACGTGCTTTTCGATTCAATTCTGCAGGTTAATCACAGGGAGGAACTGAGCTCAGGGCCAAGGAGCGAAATCGGGCTGCAGCTGCGGCCATGGCATCAAGATTGAGAACCGACCTTTAATGCAAAAGGCTCTTGCATGCATGAGCGTGGGCACGTTTGGGTATCTGGGTGCAGAAATGCAACCTGGAAAATCAGGATCCTGCTTCATGGGCACCCACAGAGACCCTTGCAATCCCTTGGAGTTTATGCAGGAAAATCATGATTAAAAACCTGAAACCATCTCACCCATCAGGAAAAGACGCCGCGAGCCGAGGTCAGGTAAAGGTGGATATTTCAAAGAAAAAGTGGCTTTCTGTAAGAGTTTGCCCTACAAATCTGAAGGATGCACGTCCACAGACTCAACGGAACTCCCATCAAAAAAATATCTTTGAAACACGGCGTCGGTCCTGAGCACATATAGACATTATTCTTGTAGATGATTCTCTAAACGCGACCATTTACCATATTTTATGCATTATAACTCGTCCAGAGGAGAGGACTCTGGTTTAGATAGGAGGTGTCACCCGAGAAATCATATCGGAGACACGGCAAGAAGGTTTAGAGGTGAAATGATTGGGTTAGGAGCGGTGTAGACTCCTAGTGGATTAATCCACTTGAATGGACTAACTGGGTGGTGACTGAGGCCCATGAGGTGTGCAAATTCTCATATTCCTTTCTTAAGGTGTAAACATGGATTTTTCATGGTCGATGGGGTTGAGTAGCAGGGGATTTAGTGAGATCAATGGCACCTTCCTTCATCAAGGACAATGACGACCCTGAGTGACCCATGGAGCTCGTCCTGAACACATGGCCCTGGGTTATTTTGCTTAACTTAAAAAAAAAAAAGACTGATGATCAAAATATATAAGGTGATGCATATGAAGACTGGGGAAAAAATCTGAGATATAAGATTCTGTTGGAATCACCAATGGTCTACAAACATGGCGGCCGTAAAAAAAAATCCCATTCCCAGTGTTTTCCAGGAAAGTCATGGTTCAAATAAAGTAAGGTTTTTTTTTTCACTGATCCAAGGAGAGTAGATGCTGCAGGATGCCTTTTGGGATAGACAAATGGGCCCGAGTTTATTGTCCTAGGGACATCAAGTGCATCAGCTGATCCTTTCTCATGGAATCAGGAAATCAGAGAGGTCCAGAAAGTCGAACAGCATTACTTCACGTTACCCCAAAAAATCCCCATCTAGGCATATGCTTACGGTGAATGCAAAAGGACTGTTGGGTCTCTCCTGACCAGACCCTTAAAAAAAAGCAAAACGCCAGTCTATGCAGGAACGTGGTCAGAATCGGAAGGTGGACGGCTGCGACTGCATTGCACTGTTGAGATCCACAGCCAAAATGCCGCAGTCTGGCTGGGCACAATTCGGGAGCCACTTGTCAAGCAGAAACGAACTTTATTTTTAGAACCACACACGCCACACCACACAGCTCCTCAGGAAAAACCCTCAGAGCCCACTGCCACCACCGGCTTCCCACCAGCCTCTCAACCCTCCCACTCCTCCTGCCCTTGAGGCCGATTGGCTGGGTCACGTGGGCGGAGCCAAAAAAGTCCCCCAATGAGCAGCTCCGTGGTCTGAAAGGGCGGGGAAACAGCCCAATGAGCATCACCACAGAGGAGCCAATCAGCTGGCAGCTGGAAGTTGGCTGGGGCCGCTGTGAGCCAATCAGCTGGCAGCTGGAAGTTGGCTGGGGCCCCTTGGGCTGTGGCTCTCAACATTGCACAAGGGCTCAAGTTTGCAAGATGCACCTGTTGAGACAGATTGGCGTTGGGGACCCTGAGGACCGACTGCTTCATGGTGTGCAGCTTCCTCCCAGGGTGACATTTCTTGAAACCAGCTAGAAATAATGATGGCGGGAGCACTCAAAAGGTCACCAAGTCCCCCGGTTCACGGAGCCACATCCCCAGCCCTTTATTATTATCATCATTATTACTATGTGGGTCTTGATAAGTTGTTGAGGCTGAGCCTTGAACTTGTGATCCTCCTGCCTCAGCCTCCCAAGTCCCTGGGATGACAGGCGTGCACCACCATGGCCGGCAACCTTTTTATTTTTTATTTTTTTTTTTTATTTTGAGACAGAGTCTAGCTAAGTTGCTTACAGTCTTGCTATATTGCCGAGGCTGGCCTCCAACTTGTGAGCCTCCTGCCTCAGCCTCTCGAGTTGCTGGGATTACAGGCACGGGCCACTGCACCCAGCAGAAAATATTTTTTTTTTTTTTATGATACACATCACTCCCAACAGTGCAGAGAAACATTCACATTGAGCTCATACCTTCCTGTGATATAGAAAATAATTTATGTTCCAACAGGGATGCCCTTTTCTTTGAGTATTTGTGCTAATTTCACCAAAGAATGACGGGTCTTTTCACTTCCTCTCCAGCACACAGGGGATATTATCGAGACAATCAGAAAATTTCAGCCTGTCAAAATAAAACTGCTCTCCGTCTCCTCCCTCTCTGCCAAAGAAATCTCTTTTATTTTCTCAGGAAAGCCCTTCCGTCTCAATGACTCAAATAGTTGGCCAGGCTGATCGAGAGGGTGTTTTCCCCACTAAATTAGCCTTTAGCATTGAATAAAATGTTAAATGTGTACCTGGAACATCCGTATCTCATCAATTTACAGGAAAAGCCAATCTCTGGGAGAATATTATCATTTTTCCGAGGGTTTCGATGGAAGTGGAAGCTCCTCATCTATGAAATTGCCCATGGTTTACAAACGCTGCTTGGAAAATGTGGGTTTCCAAATGCAATCCTAGTGCCTCCCGCTCCAGGGAAATGGGGCGGCGGATAAATACAAAAGGGTTCAGTTGGGAAATACTCTCCCATGTCTTCTCTCGTTGACAATCTCTCTTGTACTGAAATAATAGAAAAAGAATGGGCGCCCCAAAAGGTATATTGTAATTGCAAACGTGCAAGAGAGTCGTCGGAAAACGAAAGAGACCCTGAATCTCCAGGTGTGTTTGCAGAATATTGTTATGACACACAGATTGAGTGGATCTCGGGGAACAGTTCACAATCAGATCGTCCCATGCACCAACTTGACTGTGGCCAACGAAAGTTCATGATCGTCTGCAAACATTGCCCTATCAGTCATCTCCGAAATGTGCTGGAAGGGAGAAGAAAATAGAGAAAATAATGATATAAAAATAATCGATGATTTTTTCGGTCTCATCACCACTTTGGGGGCGACCACAGGGCCTTGAGCAGTGACATCCTATGGATCTCGGTTGACGAGGATTTATTCGCATGTGTTATGAGGCTTGGAAACGATGGATCAGATCTGCCGCAGAGAAACCGTCGTGAGCTCACCATCGTGGTGGTGCAAGATCAATATTTGGGTCACTCCGGCTCTGGCCACTCTAGTCACTTTGTATTCGCAAAGTTGCACGGAAATCGGTGTAAAACATCATCTAAACACGTACCTGTGTCCACAGGCCCAACGAGTGTGTCCAGGGAAATACGGAAAGCAATCAGCGTAAAGGTCTGCTTCACTGATGTCTCCTAGTGGTCACTTCCCTATTTGGTCATATTTTGCCTTTTTTTTAGATGTCCTGAGTGTTTTGCGGTGAGATTGGTCTTAATTTCACTGACTGCAATGAGAGATACCATCGACCGGTTGACTTTAAAAAGGAAATTCATTTCTCATGGTTCTGGGGGCTGGTCGTCTAAGATCACGGTTCCAAAATGTGGGTTCTAGAGTGTTTGGATCATGTTTTTCTGATCACTGTGACCAAAGACCTGACCAGACCAATGTAGAGCGGTGGGAGAATTGATTTGGGGCTCACGGTGTCCGAGGTCCAGTCCCTGGTGGCCGACTCCATGGCTCTGGCCCAAGGGGAGCAGAACAAGATGGCGGCAGGGCCTGGAGAGGAGAGCAGCTCAGGACAGGGCACCAGGGAGCAGAGAGAGCTCTGCTCACCAGGGACAGGACAGAGACCCCCAAGGCACAGCCCAGGGACCCCCTCCTCCATCCACACCCCACCTGCTGCAGCCACCACCCAGTGAGTCCATCCAAGTGGATTAATCCACTATTAGGTTACACCAGGGAGCAGAGAGAGCTCTGCTCACCAGGGACAGGACAGAGACCCCAAAGGCACAGCCCAGGGACCCCTCCTCCAGCCACACCCCACCTGCTGCAGTCACCACCCAGTGAGTCCATCCAAGTGGATTAATCCACTATTAGGTTACACCAGGAAGCAGAGAGAGCTCTGCTCACCAGGGACAGGACAGAGACCCCAAAGGCACCACCCAGGGACCCCCTCCTCCAGCCACACCCCAGCTGCTGCAGCCACCACCCAGTGAGTCCATCCAAGTGGATTAATCCACTATGAGTCTACACCCAGTGAGTCCATCCAAGTGGATTAATCCACTTATTAGTCTACACCCAGTGAGTCCATTCAAGTGGATTAATCCACTGACTATAATAAGGTTCATGGAGTGAACCTCTGAAACCATGAGCCCCAGATAAACTTTTCCTCCTCTGACTTGTTCTGGTCATGGGTTTGGTTCACAGTAGTGAAGAACTGATCGACTCAGGTGGGATCAACTGGGACCAGTCAACAGCAGAGCTATATTTAGTACACACTTCATGTCAGCCTTTTGTTTTGACAGAAACAGAGAAGATCAAACCTGATAGAAGATGGTAGATGAGGCCTGGAACGAGGTGCCAACACCATTCTCCTGGGCCTCCCAGTCTACAGAACCAAGAGCCACAGAGACCTCTACTCTTTATTAAATACCAGTCTCAGGTATTTTGTTATAGTCACAGAAACATGCCCAAGACACATGCCCCCATTCCATCGTGAAAAAAAAAATGGCAGTCAGTCTCCAGTCACTGGGAAATAGATGAGAGTTCTAGAATGATCCGTTGATCAAAGTGTTCCATAATCAAACTCTGGGAAGCATGATACTCTCTGCACAGTTTTGCTACCAAAAAAAAAAAAAAAAAGTTGATCTTTTTTTTCTAATCCTGCTTAAAAATGGGCCAGACTGACATGTTTTATGTGAAATAATTAGGAGAATTTGAGAAGTAGTAATTTTGGTAATTGCCAAATAGTGTGATTCTCTCCCAATAAAGCATATGTCAGATTACATAAAACATCATCATGTTGCTTTCCCTTTTTAAAATTTTACATATGTAGCATACGAGTTTAAATATTCCAGTGCTTTTCTTCCCCCACTTTCGGCTTAAATAATTTTTTAAGAAAATGAATCGTAATGCCTCTTGATTTTCGCTTTTTCCTGAGAAATTTCAAGCACCAAAAGATTCTTTTGACCCTTCCCAATGATTTTTTGGGGGGGTACAGTGAATTTCTTTCTATTTTTTTTCCTTTTGTGTTCCTCCTTGTTTCTTTCCTATCTTTCCTTTTTTTCAAAGAACCCTTTGTTCAGATGACGAATCATCATGAACACTCTCTTATTGCCTGTGAAATGCTTAACACACCTCTGACTGTCTCTTCTGCCGTTATTATATGGTTGGAACCATGTTCTTCTTTCCAATTAGCATTGCCAATGCAGAACCCATGTCCAGAGTGGAGACCAATATGGCGGCCACGGATTGGAATACAGCAAATGGCCGAGACAGAACCTGCCCCAGGCAATGGTAGACTCAGGCTCTGACTCTCTTCGGAACACCCTGCGGTATTTACTTCCTCATCCAATGGAGCATGAGTTTCTCAAGGTGATTCCAACAATAACAAAAGAAGAGAAAGAAACACACTCCCAGAAGAATGTCCATTGGTTTTGAATCCAAAGAAGCCAAAAATACAGACATGGTCTGTATTTCTGTGAAGCAAGGAGCATATTTTCTTTTCTTTCTGGAGCTCACCGAGGAGAGGAGGAGAAACCTGGGATATTCCTTTTTCTGAGTCTGGCTTATTTCACTTAAAATAATGACCACCAGTTGCATCCATTTCCTCCCAAAATCAGGATTTCATTTTTGAGGGCTGAGTAGAACTCCATATAAATACACAACACACACCACTTCCTTTATTCAATCATGTACTGATGGGATCCAGCCTGATTCCATGACTTGGCTACTGTGAGTCATGTATGGAGCTGATATGAAGAGGAAGAAGCCTTTATAACTTATAAATCACTTGATGGGTAGGGCTGCAAGTCCTAGGAGAAGTAGCGTCCACCCATCCACCTTGCCATGGACTGAACTGTGCCTCTGGCAAATTCGTATGTTGGAGCCTGTGACAGTTTAGATATTGAGGTGTCCCCCAGAAATCGATGTGTGACCAATGCAGGAATGTTCAGAAGGGAAACGATTGGGTTATGAGAACCTCGACATGATCAGTGGATTAATCCACTTGAATGGACTCACTGGGTGGTAACTGCAGGCAGGTGGGGTGTGGCTGGAGGAGGTGGTCCCTGGGCTGTGCCTTTGGGGTTTTCATGTTGTCTTTGGTGAGCGGAGCTCTCTCTTGCTTCCTGGTTGCCACATCCTAAGCTGGTTCCTTCAGCCATGGTGTTCCGCCATGATGTTCCCCACCTTGGGTCCACTGCAATGAGTCGGCCGTCCATGGACTGAACCTCTGAATCTGTGAGCCCCGAGGTATCTGTCCCTGCTCTGAGTTGCTCTTGTCAGTTCTTTTGGTTCCAGTGTTGGAAAAGCTACCCACCGTGGATCCCTTTAGCACCAACAAGAAGGTAGTAGATGGTGGAACCTCAGAGAGAGGATTTGTTTAGACGACAACATTATGAGACACGGAAGTGATGTCCAGTGGGTTGGAGGATCCTCCTCCTCCTCCTCCGCCTGCCCCTGCTCCTCCTCCTCCTCCTCCTCCTCCTTCTCCTCCTCCTCCCTCCTTCTCCCACCTCCTCTTCTTGTCCTCCTGGTTGTCCTCCTCCTCTTCCATTTCCTTCCTTCCTCCTCCTCCATCTCCTCCTCCTCCTCCTTCTCCTCCTCCTCCTCCTCCTCTCCTCCTCCATCTCCTCCTCCTCCTCCTCCTCCATCTCTCCTCCTCCTCCTCCTCCATCTCCTCCATTTCCTCCTCCTCCATCTCCTCCTCCTCCTCCATCTCCTCCTCCTCCTCCTCCATCTTCCTCCTCCTCCATCTCCTCCTCCTCCCCACCTCCACCTCCTCCTCTCCTCCTCCATCCTCCTCCCTCCTCCATCTCCTCCTCCTCCTCCTCCTCCATCTCCTCCTCCATCTCCTCCTCCTCCTCCTCCTCCTTCTCTTCTTCCTCCATCCTCTCCTCCTCATCTCCTCCTCCTCCTCCTCCTCCATCTCCTCCTCCATCTCCCTCCTCCTCCTCCTCCTCCTCCTTCTCCTCCTCCTCCATCCTCTCCTCCTCATCTCCTCCTCCTCCTCCTCCTCCTCCTCCATCTCCTCCTCCATCTCCTCCTCCTCCTCCTCCTCCTCCATCTCCTCCTCCTCCTCCTCCTCCTCCATCTCCTCCTCCTCCTCCTCCTCCTCCTCCATCTCCTCCTCCTCCCCTCCATCTCCTCCTCCTCCTCCATCTCCTCCTCCATCTCCTCCTCCTCCATCTCCTCCTCCTCCTCCTCCTCCATCTCCTCCTCCTCCTCCTCCTCCTCCTCCTCCTCCATCTCCTCCTCCTCCTACTCCATCTCCTCCTCCTCCTCCTCCTCCTCCTCCTCCTCCTCCTCCATCTCCTCCTCCTCCTCCTCCATCTCCTCCTCCTCCTCCTCCTCCTCCTCCTCCTCCATCTCCTCCTCCTCCTCCTCCATCTCCTCCTCCTCCTCCTCCTCCTCCATCTCCTCCTCCTCCTCCTCCTCCTCCATCTCCTCCTCCTCCTCCTCCTCCTCCTCCTCCTCTCCATCTCCTCCTCCTCCTCCTCCTCCTCCTCCTCCATCTCCTCCTCTTCCTCCTCCTCCTCCTCCATCTCCTCCTCCTCCTCCTCCATCTCCTCCTTCTCCTCCTCTTCCTCCTCCTCCTCCTCCTCTCCTCCTCTTCCTCCCTCCTCCTCCCTCCATCTCCTCCTTCTCCTCCTCCATCTCCTCCTCCTCCTCCTCCTCCTCCTCCTCCTTCTCCTCCTCATCCTCCTCTTCTCCTTCTTTCTCTCTCTCTCTCTCTCTCTCTCTCTCTCTCTCTCTCTCTCTCTCTCTTCTCCCTTCATCCTTTCTCTGTCCCCTGTAAGGTCACACAGGGAGGCCGTCACCTCCCAACCAGGGACACAGCTCTCACCAGCACCAAACCCACCAGCATCTCTCCGACCTCCAGGCCTGTGAGCAAGGCACCTCTGCTGTGAACAACTCCGTCGGTGACGTCTCCACAGCCGTCCACGTGCCGAAGGCAGGGATGAGCCCAGAATGCCCGGAGCAGGAGGACCGCTCACCCTGCCTCTAGGAAGTAGCTCCCAACCTGAGGTCCCCAGGGGCCAGTGTCCCCGGGAGCCAGACCTGCCCCGGGCCTCCCTGTGTGCAGTGGATTCTCTGAATTCACAGACATGTGGACACTAAGGGACCAGCGGGACCCTGTCTCTTAGCTTCCTGGTGGAGAAAGACCCTTGTGGCCCCCACTGGCCTTGTGTGTGTGTGTGTGTGTAGGAACGAATGGGCGACTTGCAACTTATATACGAGTGTCACAAACACGAGAACCATCGTTGATGGTAAAACGACGGATACGGAGGGCAGCTGCAAGTCCGTGATTTCCTTCTTGTCATCATTTTCCATCAGTTTGCAAGCTTCCTCTGAACCCAGGACCTGCAAACTCTTGACCGCTCTGTGTCCTTGAGCACTGGTCAGCTCATTGTCCCTTCCCCGCACTTCCTTTGTGTGCTAAGCCTTCCTCCCGGGCTGTGGGAGCTGCCTGCAGAAGGAAATCAAAAGCACAGTCTCAGAAACGGCACAAAAGACCGACCCTCCCATGTCCACTCCGCCCCGTCCATAAGGCAGCCGTGGGTCCCAGCTGTGCCTGGCCGCGGGCAGCCTTTCCCGCTCTGCCCACGTCACCATCCAACCCTTTGGAGCTGCGCCCGGGACACACCTCCCCGGAGGGAACACGGCCCGTGTGATCTGAGGATGGAGGGACGCTCTCTTGCTGCCGGATTTTCAAAGGCGTCCTCATCCCTTTAGAAAGACGGCGGTGGGCAGAGGTCACGGAGCCCAGGCAGGCTGCAGGCATCGCTGTGCTTTGAGGAGCAGGGGCCTCGGGGGCTGTGTGACAGCTGGGTGCAGAGATAATCCCTGCCCCGGGACCTGGAAGAAAGAGGCGCGCTGCTGGCGGGTGGGTTGGGAGCAGACTTCCAGGCCCCCCCAGTCTGAGGCTCCGATGCGACTGTGACGCGGAAATCCAAGGGCAGGGGATGAGGGTCAAAATGTGCACTCCCAAAGGCACCAAGGAAAAGACATCGGAATGAATAAAGCCACAGCCATTGGCCCCAGTGACAACTAGGGAACATGGTGGCCGTGCGGATGGAGGCCCGTCCATCCCTGACCTGACTGAGTCGACCGAATCGGTCAAGGAACTGAACTTGGGGAAGCTTGGGGACCCCTGGGGCACCTCTGATTTTGAGCAGCTTATTCTGAGTCTCAACCTCCCTTTATCTTGACAAAGAATCAGAAACCACATCTCCAGGGGGTACCCCAACAGTGACTGGACTCCACCTTCACGGTCACCCCTGGCTTCCAAATCCATGCACCTGGGAGTTTCTCAGCCAGAGGAGCAGGCTAGACCCAGGGGTGGGAGGGTCTGGAGATATCCCCCTCACCGAGGGATGGAAACTTGTTAATAAATGCTCCAGTGTCTTCTCTCCTGGGCTGGAAACCCTTTTGAGACGATCACCTCCTTAGTCTCCCAAAGTGTGTCGGGTGGGATGGAGACCCAGGTGGATCCAGGGGGAAAACTGGATCTTCAACTGACAAGAACCGAATTCTGCCACCACCATTGAGCTTCAGAGTGAATTGGGGGCTCCAAATGAGTATACAGTTGGTGCTCTGTGTGCACTGGTTCAGCGTGGTAGATCCAACCCACCAATTTGCGGGGAGGTGGGGGGGAATGTCTATCTCAATTGCACTGTAGAGATTTTTACGTTCTGAGTGTGCCCTGAATGGTGCAGCAGAACCACGATTTACGTGAGGTGAACATTGTGCTGGGTATCAAAGTGGAGGCGGGGATTGCAAATGGCTCCTCCACCCAGGCCATTTGTGGAAAGGGCTTGAGCGCCATTGGATCGGGGATGCCTCGAGGGGTCTGGGAACCAACTTCCACAAATATGGAGGGATGACTGACTCTAAGTGGACGGCAGATTTGTCAGACCCTACAGAGAAGCCCCCGCAGAGCTCCACATGGATCCCTGGCCCTTGTACACTCTGAACGAAGGCAGGTGTCTTGTCGAAGCGCACGCCACTTGTACCAATTTGTTCTACGGCCACCGCAGACTGATGTCAAGTGGATTTTCTCTCTTCTCCTCATTCTCCCCGTCTCCCTGAGCCGCTGCCCAAACTACTTGTACCAAAATTCTTGACTTGGACTGTATTTTCGGAGATTTCCAGCTCTGCCGCACTCCTCCATTTTATTTGGGAAGAATTTCTAGCAATATGTTTATACGCTATCATTCTGCTTACTGCTTCTCCCCCGTCCTTGATGGTGAAGGACTCTGAATCCTCCTTTTCCGAGAAAGTGACAAGAAGGTTTCTTTTCCTATGAGGTCTTCGGCATCCACAGAATTGATTATATTAGGTCTTAATTACAGGAGGTCTTCAGCATCGGCGGGATACCAAACATGGCAGGCTGATGCAATAGAGATATATTCCCTTTCCCTCCAAGAACTGGAGGCTGGGGATCTGAGGTCCAGGCTGGGCAGGGCTGGCTCCTCCTGACCCTCTCTCCTGGGCTCCCAGACACAGTCTTCTCCCTGGGTCCTCCGGGGGCCGTCCCTCTGTGTGCGTCTGTGTCCTCATCTCCTCTTCTACAAGGACCCCAGTCCTGCTGGGTCAGGGCCACCCTGGGACCTTATTGCACCCCATCACGTCTGCAAAGACCCATTGCCCCCCACAGCACATGCCAAGGTCCTGGGGTCAGGGCCACCCTGGGACCTCATTGCACCCCATCATCTCTGCAAAGACCCATTGCCCCCCACAGCACATGCCAAGGTCCTGGGGTCAGGGCCACCCTGGGACCTCACTGCACCCCATCACCTCTGCAAAGACCCATTGCCCCCGACAGCACATGCCAAGGTCCTGGGGTCAGGGCCACCCTGGGACCTCATTGCACCCCATCACGTCTGCAAAGACCCATTGCCCCCCACAGCACATGCCAAGGTCCTGGGGTCAGGGCCACCCTGGGACCTCATTGCACCCCATCATCTCTGCAAAGACCCATTGCCCCCCACAGCACATGCCAAGGTCCTGGGGTCAGGGCCACCCTGGGACCTCACTGCACCCCATCACCTCTGCAAAGACCCATTGCCCTCCACAGCACATGCCAAGGTCCTGGGGTCAGGGCCACCCTGGGGACCTCACTGCACCCCATCACCTCTTCAAAGACCCGTCTCCAAACACAGGCACATCCTGAGCTCCTCATTGGAGGGCTTTCACCTTCTTGTCTCTGCAGATTCACAAGGTGAACTGCAAACTGTCCAGGTCTCTGGGTGCTGTCCCTGGTGGGTGTCCTCTGTCATTCAACTCCGTCAGCTCCGCCTGGTGCATGCCCCCAAGGTCCTCTCTGGTCTTCCCCGTTGTTGCTATTTTGTGTCTTCAAACGCAGGAGCAGTTTGGCCCCCTTCCTGGCTGCCGGGTTTCTTTGGGAGGCGCCGGGTCACCGCGTCCACCGCGGAGCCTGCCCATCAAAGGGCAGCAGACACAAAGGCTCTGCTCACGGGCTGCCGGCCAAATCCGGGGAAGCCTGCGCCGTGCCTGCCCAGGCTCACATTCAGACAGGATTAGCTCGGCTTTGCTTTCGGGGGATTCTGTTCCAGAGAAAGAAACCTTTTACAGATCCGTCTTGGGATTTCATGTTGGCTGTGAAGAAAGGGATTGGTGGTGACAGCCACGCTCCGGTGCCCGCACCGAGGCACACGGAATCCGCTGAGCACTCTGGCTGGCGGGGAGGAATTGGGGGTGCCCTGTGTGCCCGGGGGGGGGGGGGTGACACAGTGGCCCATTTCTGTCCAGTGGGTATCAATCCAAGCCAATGCAGATGACCCACATGTCCACGCTTGGGTACCAGCCAGTGGATGAGGGGTGAGCACCCCAGGACATTTGCCCGGTTTCTTAAAAGGAAAACCCAGGTGAACACCCTAATCATGGTGCGGACGGTAAAGCCACCTGCCTGTTCAGTGATTTTGCTTATGAATAAAACAAAAGACATCATGGAAACGCCACCTTCTCTGCTCCCTCGGTGGTGATTGTATTTCACATTCCTGGACGGTTTCTTCAGAATGTCATTTCCAGCCGGGCGCCGAGAGGCACACCTGTCATCCCAGCATCTTGGGAGGCTGAGGCAGGAGGATCCAAGTTCAAAGCCAGCCTCCGCCAAAGGGAGGCTGTGAGCCACTCCGGGAGACCCTGTCTCTCAATAAAATGCAAAATAGGGCTGGGGACGGGGCTCAGGGGTCGAGTGCCCCTGAGGTCAATCCCTGGTACCAAAAGGAAAAATAATAAATATCCTTTGCCCCAAATCTGGAACTGTCAATCATCAGCTTGGACAGCCACTTTGACCTTGGAAAAGGAGAGCTTGATTTCCAGGTTCAGCCTCAGGTTTCCATGCAACGTGGCTAGATCACAGAATGACCCGCTCCTCTGTCCACTCTCCACTCGTGGTTCTGCAAGGACGAGCTGCTGATCAGTCACCCCCAGGTCTATATCACTCCCCCGCGGGGACACGTTCTGAGCCACAGGGCTCCGGGGACTGAATCATCGTGCAGAGGTCACGGGCGTCCCCATGCAAACCCACCTGCTGCAGGTCCTCACTGAGGCCAGCAGTGGACAGCGATGATGACCAAACATTCGCAGCCATCAAGGGCCCCTTGGAGAAGAAGGGAGGGGTCACTTGCTGCGGCTTCGCGGACCGTGCCACTTGGCTCCATCCAAGCCTCCACCCTATTGGATGGTGCTGCCCACGCCTGGAGAGGGTCTGCACGGCAGTTGGCTGTCCCACATGCCAATCACTCCTAGACCCACCCTCGTGGACACGCCCAGCCTCTCCTTCATCTCGGGCCTTTCTTAATCCCATCAAGTGGACCATCCGCCTTGACCATCCCACCTGGGCATGAAGGCAAGCAAAATCGCCCCGGGCAGCGAGCTCACTGACTTTCCTATCATCCTTGAGACGGGGTCGTGCTAAATCGCCTAAGGACCTGAGGTTGGCCTCCAATTGCGATCCTCTTGCCTCGGCCTCCCAAGAGGGCTTGGGAATCACAGGCGTGCAGCACCGCCACGCCCGGCTGCATTGATTCCTTCCTCAGCACATCCCAATGCAGAGGAGAGGAGGAAGCCCAAACCCACCCATTCAGCAACGTGTGCATTGTTTGGAAACAAAAAAATAAATCATATTTTTATAGATTCTCGTCTGAAAACTGTGGTAGGCATGCATTCGGCTGCACGGCGGATGGCCATCACCTGCATACGGTGCATTCATTTAAAGGATGCTTTGACTTGACAACCAACTGCACCCTACGTTTATTCCTGGGAAATTCACAGCGTGCAGACACCGGGGTTTTCCAGCAGGTCAGACCTACAAATCGAGGACATCATATCGTTTCTGCTTAGCAGAGATTCAGTGAGTGCATTTACGCCCATCTGTTCCTGATGGACATCCGTCTCCGTGGGTCACATCAACCCTGGGGAGTGGCTATCAGCTCACAGGACTTTGTGCATATAGATCTCTCTATATTTTTGCATTTTTCCGGGTCTGCTCTCTGCAGGATAATACCCTTCAGCAACGCCAACGAGTCCGCAGTGATTCTGCTAAGACCTTCGCAGCCATTGTCTTTAGGGCCAGACCCAGGAAGGATGACACACGTTCCGCATCTCACAAGGGCACGGGCGACCACGGGAGGCTGCCATCCGTTTTTCTTCCTTTGCCGGGAGATATCAGAGCTGTTGTGTGTGTGCCTGGACCGTCCACGTCCGTCCCATTCAGATGCATATCGGAGGTTTTCATAATCAAAGCATCAGGGAGTCATTTTTTATTGTTTCTGGAAAATATTCAACGGGAATGAGTTATTCGAGGCTTGATAGAAGAAAAAAGAAAACCCTTTCGATATGAAAATTCAGAGAGGGGTCCTCGTCAAAGACGCTTGGCGTGGGAAGAAGACACAAGTTGTGACTGTAACACAAGGCCAGGGAGCAGTGGAGTTATAGTGGACGCAAGGTCTCTTTGGGTCAAGGTGGCGTGTAGCAGATAGGGGTGTCCAGATGGCTCCGGGTGGATCAAAACTTGCCTAGTCACATCATTTTCTTGTCCAAACTAACAAAATATCTGCTATACGTGGGATTCACGATGAGAAAAGAAAGTCTACCTGCTCACTGCAGATGCGGGTTTTTTATGGATATTTTTGATGGACCCCTGGTTGCATACAGACAGCAGAAAGCTCACTGGACGTGAGTCGGTCTATTCAAAGACACCTCCCTTTTGCACCAGCTGAAGCAGCATCTGAAGGATTGTCTGCCCCACGGATCCCGGATGCGCCCTTTCATCCTGACGCCTTCCTTTGGACATCGTGGGTTTCCGTTCGGGTCCCATTGAAGTCCGAGGGGAAGGAAGAGAACGGGGCACGAGAGGCACCAAAGAGAACGTAACTTTGACCTTTCTGCCATCAGTGAAGCACATCAAAACACGGGCCTTCAGTGGACTGTGGAAGGATCAAAACAAGATATGGAGCCATCACATAAATGGATGGAGTTTCAGTGACTTTTTTCTTTTGCTACTGTGACCAAAAGACCTGAAAAGAACAAATTTGAGAGGACAAAAAAGTCTATTTGGGCTCATGGTTTCCAAGGTTCAGTCTGTGGATGGCCGACTCCATGGCTCTGGCCCAAGGGGAGGCAAAACAAGATGGCGGCAGGGCCTGGAGGAGGAGAGCAGCTCAGACAGGGCACCAGGGAGCAGAGAGAGCTCTGCTCACCAGGGACAGGACAGAGACCCCAAAGACACAACCCAGGGACCATGTTCTCTAGCCATAGCCCAAGTGGATTAATCCACTCATTAGGATACACAGTGACCAAGTGGATTAATGCACTCATTAGGATACACAGTGACCAAGTGGATTAATCCACTCATTAGGATACACAGTGACCAAGTGGATTAATCCACTCATTAGGATACACAGTGACCAAGTGGATTAATCCACTCATTAGGATATACAGTGACCAAGTGGATTAATCCACTCATTAGGATACACAGTGACCAAGTGGATTAATCCACTCATTAGGATACACAGTGACCAAGTGGATTAATGCACTCATTAGGATACACAGTGACCAAGTGGATTAATCCACTCATTAGGATACACAGTGACCAAGTGGATTAATCCACTCATTAGGATACACCGCCCGTAACCCAATCATTTTACCTCTAAACCTTCTTGCACTGTCTCCATTATGTGAGCTTTTAGGGGACAGTTCACATGGACAGCATCACAGGTGGACAACAAAGATCCCAAAGAAATGACAACATCCTTGGGTCAACAAAACCCGCGTGAGTCCATTTCCAGTGGTCCGACTCCGTAAAGTCTGTTTTGTTTTTTTTTTAAATAAAGATGAAATAAAAAGCAAAGCACCTTCCAAAGGAAGGAAGAATAACCCCAGATAAAAACGCACCGTTAGATAAGAAGAAAAGAAAGGACAGTGGGAAAAGGGAAATATCTGGATTGAACACAAAACGCCTTTTCCAAGCAACTGTCTCTGAGAGTCTTTTAACAGGTGCCGGTGGCTGGGAACATAAAAATCGCCGAGTTGTTTTGTTGGATCTCTCCGCTTTGTGCAGAAGCAGACTGTAAAATCATGAGGCCCGGAAAGGGCAGGAGGGAGATAAACACAATTATTCGTGATAAGGTTCTCGGGTTGTTTGTGGCATGGTTGAAAGCAGCCTGTGATGAGTCGATAAGGATCAGACGCCCCACAGAAGGACTTTCCAACAGAATATTCTGAGCTCACGGACATTCCCTGAATCTACTTAGGCTGCCGTAGCAAGACCCCCAGCCCCGGGGGCTCATAGACCCCAGACCCTGACTGCTTTCAGCTCTGCGGCTGCAGCCCGAGGTCCCGACGGGGCAGGTGCATGACTGTATGAGTCTCCATGGGCTGCTGTAACAAAACAGCCCAGTGTCACTTGTCGACCCCAGACCCCGACTGCTCTCAGCTCTGCGGCTGCAGCCCGAGGTCCAGGTGGGGCAGACGCAGGGTCAGCTGAGGCTGCTTCCTGCTCACACAGGGTGCCTTCTCCCGGGTCCTCTATGTCTCTTTTATGAGGACCCTCATCCCCTTCATGGGCTGTAAGTCTTTTCCAGAAGACAGCTTCTGCACTTGTTATAGAGACGGAAGGTTTGTCCCAGAATTGAAAGACTCTCCTCACCCTCCCTTCGTGTCCCTCCAATCACACCTTTCTGTCAGCCTGGAGAAAACAGGTTCCGACTTTGCAAACGGGTACCTCGGGGGATGATCCGCTAGCTTCCAGGGGGTGTGTGGGGGGGGGGACTTGGGAAACTATGAGGTTAGAGCCGCGGACTCAGAATTAAAATCGAGGCCGTGTTGTTCTCCAAGGGTGCAAGGTTGGGGAAAGCGCTCACCGTGCGTGGCCTGGGATGAGGAAGCGAGCTAAATATAGATTTCAATAACTCCTTGGAGGAGTCCAAGGAGGGTTCTTGGTGCGTTTGAAACAGCTGCTGCGCTAAGAAATCGTTTTACAAAACAGAGAGGCTCACTGTGCTACAGCCCGTGAGGTTTTATGGGGGAGATGTCAGTGAATCAAACAGCAGGTCTGTCACCCGCCTTGTGAACAAGACATTGGAGTTCATGTCCATCTGTCCTCCAAGATCCAGTTGCTTAGGGCCTCGCTTTGGTTGAGGCTGGCTTGGAACTCGCGATCCTCCTGCCTCAGCCTCCCGAGCCACTGGGAGGACAGGCGTGTGGCACCGTGCCTGGCTCAGAGACATCTTTTAAATGCAAGGGCCCAGGCTCATGGCCAAAATATTGTCCACGTCCTGACCTTAGCGGAGAGAGAAGGGTTGGTTTCGAGGGATACCGTGAGAAGGTCCTCTGAGCACATTTACGGGCACCTGGAACAGCCCTTGTGCTGCGTGGTGGCCCTGACCAGGATGAGCACCGGAGCCAACCTCTAATTGCAATCATCATCAAAGGGAAGAATTAGCGGGACAAACCTGCACAGCCGACCGGGGTCCCGCGCCCTGTTCCCCCAGACATCTGGTCTACCCCGGGAACCGAGCCACTGGGAGCACAGCGGGATTCCTGTTTCCGTTTGGCACTGCAGCGATCTGTGTCCTTAGTTCTCCGTGATCGTCACAAATGCCACCCAGCCCCTTGCCCCCTGGGGTTCCTGGGTGACAGCCAGTTGGCAGGTGTTTGGAGAATTGGGCTTTGGGTGAAGTTCGACATGCACCGCCAATTAAGGTGATCGAAACAGGCTACTTTTCAATTCAGCTCCCTTTTTAACTCTTATTTCTGGGGCCTCCGTGTCTCTGGGCCAAATCCTGGAGTCTCTCCGAATATCTATTTTTTTTTTCCCCTTGGTGCAGTGTATCCGTGGGGTATATGCTACCCTCCTGTTCATTGCCCAGGAGCGGCCTTGCTGCTCGGATACATTGTTGCAGTATTCAATGTTCATAGGTATATAATGTGTTTGGTATCACCTTCTCCCTTTTCTTCCTATTCTGAGGCTTCTTTCCATACAAGAGCAAATCGTCCTGCACATCTAAGGCTTTACTATTCACCTTGAATCATGACAAATGATCCTTGTTTAAAATAGAGACCGTTGGGGTTTGTGCAAGACGGGAGCAAAGAAGCCACCGTGATTTTTTTTTTCCTTCTTTTTTAATATACGTGGACATCCAAGAAAGAGCCTCGGGTCCTCTGTAGAGGGTTTTCCCCCAGCGCCCAGCCGTTAGGATCAACAGGTGGTTTTGTTCTCTGCAGTCTAAGTCTCCCACTTCCAAACCAGATCTCATGCTGCAGCTGCGTAGGAAGGTGAGGAGGAGCCCGAATGAGACAGTGTGTCTCTGCCCTCCTCTGCACGCTCTGTGAGCTGCATTTCCCTTCTCTTTGCCACCTTTTCCCAAGAGTGACAAGGGACATATTAAGATGAGATTCTCTCGAGGAGCCAGGATGCCCACTCAGGCTCTTGATCCCGACACAATCAAGAGGAGAGCCAGGCCCTTCAAGCAGGATCAAGCCGGCTCCTCCGCTGAGTTAATTACCGTGTATTGTTCCCTCCTCGGTCCTTCAGTGACGTCCCCTGGGGCCAGGAGTGGCCTCCGGCGACGACGTTAAAGAGGCCTCCAGAAGGAGGTGAAATCAAGCCCAGGAAGTCGCCCACTAGGCAGAGTCCACGCCAGTCTGACGGCAAGAATTCACTCCATTCTGTCCACTCCGGATGCTCGGGAAGTTCTCCCGGTGCCAAAAATCCCCCCCACCGGGAGGCTGTAAGGACAAGCGCTGTCCACACGGCAGGATCTCAACTTCACTCAACCCAGATCCTCGGCTCCCAGAGCCCCGAATCCCCAGAAATGCAATTAGGCCTGGCGGCGTGGCTATTTTGAACCGTGGAGGTAATTGAGCAGGAAGTGATTAGTGCACTGCACAAGGCTCTGCTGTGGCTGGCTCCTAGGAAAGCGGGGTCAGCTGAGGTCTTAGAGGACTGGCCACACAAGGATGCAGGCTGAGCCGGGCACCGGGGCGCTCGCCGGTAAACCCAGCAGCTCGGGAGGCTGAGGCAGGAGGATCGCGAGTTCAAAGCCAGCACAGTTTGATAGGGGCTCAGAACCTGGCCCTGAGGCAGGCGCGGTCCTGACCCAGAGAGGGTCTCGCGGTTGTTACGACCTGAGTCCATCCTCCCTTCCGATGTGGCACTCTTCCTGAGTTTGAGTGATTCCGTGTTGGGTACCCGGGATTGGACCCAGGGGAGTCTAACCTCGGACCGGCCTCTCCGGCCCTTTGATGTTGTATTTAGAGGCAGGGCCTCCTGAAGTGGCTCGGGGCCTCCCTAAGAAGCTGAGGCTGGATTTGAACTCGAGATCCTCGTGTCTCAGCCTCCCAAGCTGCTGGGATTGCAGGCGTGCACCACCAACACCTGCTGTTCTGTCGTAGGGCTTTCGTGAGCACGCCGCGGCTGCACACTCGCAGATCCTTTCTCTCAAATGCAGATGAGGACGTGGGGACAAGGCTGTCTCCTATGTGGCTGGTGGGACTGCAAATGGGTGCAGCCACTGTGGAGAGCAGGATGGAGATTCTCAGAAAACTGGGAATGGAACCGCCATGGGACCCAGCTATCCCACTCCTCGGTCTATACCCAAAGGACTTAAAATCAGCCCACGACAGGGACACAGCCACATCAGTGTGTATAGGAGCTCAATTCACAAGAGCTAAGCTGTGAAGCCAGGCTAGGAGCCTTCAGCAGGTGAATGGAGAGACAAAATGTGGTACCTATACACCGTGGAATATTACTCAGCCTTGAAGAAGAATGAAATCATGACATTTGCTGGAAAATGGATGGAGCTGGAGACTATCATGCTAAGGGAAATAAATCAGTCCCCCCAAACCAAAGGCCAATTGTTTTCTCTGATGTTTGCATGATAATTCACAATGGGGTGGGGGTCTAGGAGAAGAATAGAGGTGCTTTGGATTAGGCAGAGGGGAGCGAAGGAAGGGAGGGGTATGGGGCAGGAAGGACAGAGAATGAATGGGACATTGTGACCCTGTGTGCACATAGGACCACAGGACCAGGGTGATTCTGCACCATGTCCAACCACAAGGAGGGAGAAGGGACACTCCATCTATGTCGGACGTGTCCAAGTGCCATCCACTGTCCTGTGTCACTGATTAGGCCTGCTGCACACAGAAGCCAGCCCCGGGGCACTGGGGTTTTGCAAAAAGACTGTCTGGGCACCATGGTGGTGCACGTGTATGATCCCAGCGGCTGGGGAGGCTGAGGCAGGAGGATGGAGAGTTAGAGGCCAGCCTCAGCCAAAGTGAGGCCCTAAGCAACTCAGGGAGACCCTGTCTCTCAATAAAATGCCAAATAGGGCTGGGGACGGGGCTCAGGGGTCGAGTGCCCCTGGGTTCAATCCCTGGTACCCTCCTGCTCCACTCAAAAAGGCAATAAGCTCTTGGAGTGGGTTCCTATATTCCAAGGCTTGAAATCACTCTCTGGCTTGGTCTCTTGCAATTTGGTATCTTCTTTTCTGAACCATAAATTCTTTACCAGGGATGATTTGAAGGCTGCTCCCAGGCCCTGGGACCTCAGGGAACTGGGAACTCAACAAGTGTCTTTTTTTTTTTCGTCTTACAATTGCCTGTTTTCTGGTGTGTTGTTATAGTATCACAAAATGGACAAGGCTCCCTCCTTGTGTCTCCGCCTGAAGGTGCAGCCTCAAGTTGAGGCAGGTGATGCAGCCACAGGTCCTTTTTCCTGGGGATCTATTATCCGTTCACTTCATGGACGACGACACATAAACTACACCTTTAACAATGAGCTGTCTTATGCATTTCAGGACTTTACCATTCCTTCAAAAATCACCCTTTATAAAGATTTTCCCCTCTACAGGACGAACTTATTTAAGAAACCAACTTCCCAAGGAAAAACATTGTTGACAGACCCGTCTACCCAGTTCCCCTGGAGACACATTTCAAATTTCCACCAAGAAAACAATCACCAGATGCAGCTCGATTCTAGGAGGTGCGATCTTGTCTGGGAACAAGTTTTGTGGGTTCCCTGACCTTTCGGGCTTACCGCCGGATGCCAAGTCCGCATTGTAGTTTGAATGTCGAGCTGGTTCTAAGTCTTTTTAAAAAATGGATGATGCTTGTCCGAAAAAGTGTCTGTCAGCTTCTTGGCTAACGGTCCTTCCTGGATAGGATAAGGAGGTTCTGGGGAGTCAAGCCGGTGGATCGCTGAACCTTGTCCTGCCTCTCCTCCTCCGGACCCTGCTGTGGCTTGGATATGGGTCGAGGTGTGTGTTGTGCCAGGGTTTATGGTTTGAATCTGCGGTCTTCAATATGGAGGTCTTAAGAGGCGTGGCACCTTTAAGAGGCGGGGCTTAGCGGGAGATGCTTAGGCTATTGGGGGCGTGGCTTCATAACAGTCCTTAGGCTATTGGGGGCGTGGCTTCAGAAGGGAGCGTTCTCATGGAAATCTGGATCCCTCTCACAAGACGGCCGATATCCAACTGCAGAACTGGCCCCTCATCCTCTCTTTGGCCCCCACTCTTGCCACGCCATCTCCCCATCTGTCACCTACCAGAGAGATCGGTACCAGAGAGTCTGCACTTTGAGCCTCCAAAATTGACAGCTGTATACATAGGTCTCATTTTTCTGGTTGGATGTGATATAGAACCACCCTGGTCCTGTGGTTATATATGCACACAGGGTCATAATGTCCCACTCATTCTACTGTCCTTCCTGCCCCATACCCCTCCTCTCTCTTCACTCCCCTCTGCCTAATCCAAAGTCACTCTATTTTCCCCTAGGTACCTACCCTTATTGTGAATTAGCTCCTGCAGATGAGAGAAAACACTCGGCTTCTGGTTTTGGGGGATTGGCTTATTTCACTCAGGATGATATTCTCCAGCTCCATCCATTTGCTGGTAAATGCCATCATTTCATTCTTATTCATGGCTGAGTAATATTCCATTGTGTATATACACCACATTTTCTTTATCCATTCATCTACTGAAGGGCACCTAGGTTGGTCCCACTGTTTAGCTATTGTGAGTTGAGCTGCTATAAACATTGATGTGGCTGTGTCCCTATAGTGTGCTGATTTTAAGTCCTTTAGGTATGAACAAGGAGTGGGATAGCTGGGTCAAACGGTGGTCCCCTTTCAAGTTTTCTGAGGAATCTCCATCTTGCTTTCCAACTGGTTACACCAATTTGCAGTCCCACCCGCAGTCGATGAGTGTGCCTTTTCCCCACTCCTCACCGACATTTATTGTTGCTTGTATTCTTCACAATCGCCATTCTGGACTGGAGAGAGATGGAATCTCAGCGCAGTTTTCATCTCTCTAGTTGGTAGACAAGTTGAACATGTTTTCATCTCCTAATGCGTCACAATAAATGCCGCCAACACGAGGACTTGAAACGAGATGTACACATGAA
>NC_135548.1:2216829-2226829 GCF_045843805.1 Urocitellus parryii
TCCCTATGCTCCAAATGAGCCTCCGCTGTAGTCTAAACCGGCGATTCTGTTAACGTGGATCTAACCCGCAAAGCAAAAAAAATTATCTGTGGGATATCTGCTCTCCTGGAAGGCACTGAGGGAAAGGAAGTGACTGTTGTGCACCCTGCGATTGCCTCCCCCAAGGAAAAGCAGAGGGTCTCAGTGGACCACATGAAAAGAAAATATGACCAGACTCACAGACCCTGGCATGGCTTGTGGAGGGAAATGGGCCACCTGTTGTTCATGGGCCACTGCTGTGCAGATGTGGTTTCTGCTATGACCTGAGAGTGTGTCCTCTCTCTCAGAAGACTCCGTGTCTGCCCCACCTGGACTTGGAGCTGTGAGCAGTCAGGGTCTGTGGTTCCTAAGCCTCGTGGTCTGTGGTATTTTGTTACAGCAGCCAGCGCGGCCTGAGACTGTCTCCACGGAGCCTACTGCAATGCAGATTGACCTCTCCTTCAAGGCAAATGCGTCCACCCATCACCGCGCCACCAGGAGGAGAGTTGGGAAGTGCTGGTTTGCCTCGTCTTTGTTTCCACTGAGGAGGACCCCAGGCAGCCCGGGCGGGTGCAGCAAAATGACAAGAGATGGATGCAACATCATCGTTTCCAAGCTTTTCTCAGAAATGTTTGCATTCAGACAGGAGCCAGGGAAACGGGTGGTGTCCCGCCAACACTCCTGATGGAGAGAAATGCAAGAGACCTGGGGTTCTGGAAGGTGCTTCTGATTTGTTTTGATAGGATCCCTCCGTATCGGCCACACAGCTGCTTCGGAGGTCTTTCCTGGACCACGGAGAGCATTACGGATGCTCTCTATTGATCCGCTCATTGACAAATGGCACCGTCTGGGTTCCTCCAGAGAGCCGCAGGGGCCGAATGCAAATTGTAAAAGGAATAAACCCAGAGATCAGATTTCTTGGGTTTTAGTTCTTTAAAAAACGAAAGAAGCTCCTGTGTTCTAAGACGGTTTTCTTTAGTCTTTTTTTATTTCAGGTGGTCGCTAATGCACCGTGGAAATGGGGATTGATTCTAGGATCTCCCCGGGAAGGTAGAAATAGAGCGAGAGACACAGGCTTTTCCGGGGAAAGGCATTTCTCTAAGAACGCGCACCTGGCGGGCCAGGGTAAGGGCTCTCGAAGGTGATGTCACAGAGTCCTGACAAATGGCCGTTGACAAGGGGCGATGGACACTCCAGGGGGAAATGATCCTGCTCCTCGGTGGGAATAACCAGGAAACAGCAGCTTGGGTGGGAATGCTTTTGTAGTGTCCATGTAAGAAGAGGGTGACCAGGAGGAGGTCCATTCAGTGAAGGATCCCCCCAAAATCCATCCTATCAATTGGATCTGACATGTTCCTCAAAGGTCCTTGTGTCCAAGGCCTAGTCCCCAGAGTAGCACCATATTGGATGGCAGAGAGTGGCACCATATTGGGAGGTACAGAGTGGAGCCATGTTGGGAGGTACAGAGTGGAGCCATGTTGGGAGGTACAGAGTGGCGCCATACTAGGAGGTACAGAGTGGCACCATGTTGGGAGGTACAGAGTGGAGCCATGTTGGGAGGTACAGAGTGGCGCCATACTAGGAGGTACAGAGTGGCGCCATATTGGGAGGTACAGAGTGGAGCCATGTTGGGAGGTACATAGTGGAGCCATGTTGGGAGGTAAAAGTGGAGCCATGTTGGGAGGTACAGAGTGGCGCCATATTGGGAGGTACAGAGTGGAGCCATGTTGGGAGGTACAGAGTGGAGCCATGTTGGGAGGTACAGAGTGGCGCCATACTAGGAGGTACAGAGTGGCACCATGTTGGGAGGTACAGAGTGGAGCCATGTTGGGAGGTACAGAGTGGAGCCATGTTGGGAGGTACAGATTGGAGTCATATTGGGAGGTACAGAGTGGCGCCATACTAGGAGGTACAGAGTGGCACCATGTTGGGAGGTACAGAGTGGAGCCATGTTGGGAGGTACAGATTGGAGCCATGTTGGGAGGTACAGAGTGGCGCCATATTGGGAGGTACAGAGTGGTGCCATATTGGGTGGTACAGAGTGGCGCCATATTGAGTGGTACAGAGTGGCGCCATATTGGGAGGTACAGAGTGGCGCCATATTGGGTGGTAGAGAGTGGCACCATATTGGGAGGTACAGAGTGGCGCCATATTGGGTGGTACAGAGTGGCGCCCTGTTGGGTGTTGCTGGGACTTTTAGGAAGTGGGGATCAGTGGGGGATCTTCAGGTCATTGGAGTGTGCCCTTGAAAGGATTAGGGGACCCTGATCCCCTTTTCTCTCACCTTTTTCTCCTGGTCATGAGGTGAGTGGATTTTCTCCACCACATTCTCCTGCCGTAGTGGGCTACCTCACTACAGGATCAAAAGTAGTGAAGCCAATCAGTCATGGACTGGGACTCCAATACCTCAAGCCACAATAACCCTTTTCTCTTTATAAGTTGATTATCTCAGGTTCATTATCTATAGTACCGGAAGGCGGACCAATGCAATGCAGCCCATTGTAAGCAGACAAACGTCTCCATTATTAAAATCTGCCTACGGAAACCAGACTGGATCGACAGCCTCTTTCCACCCGACTCCTCACGTTAGTTTGAAATCTCTGGGAATGCCACGGCTCACCGATCTTCATGGGGATGAGAGTGAGTAGAAAATCCATCTCCATGTAAGAGTGTATTTTAGGAATGTGAATTATACATTTTGCTACTAGCTAAAGCTTCAGGGAATGAAAAAAAAAATCCAGGTGGGGCCTGAAAGGGAAGAGATGGAGAAAAAAGGAAATTAATATAAATCTCATAAAAATGTAGGCTCGCCTTGCGCTTGAAATGCAAATGAGATGGAATTTCATTCAAAATCAATGCTTGGATCCATGAAGGGGTGAGCTCACGGTGAACTGGCCATACCCCCAGCAGCATTCACATGTTGAAGAAGGAGGCACATATCATACAGGTACCGACAGATGCATGATCAGAAGGTGAGTCCACGTAACCAGTCCCTGGGTCAAAATAACTGAGGATTATCTTCATGGCAGAAGATTCCCGCTCCCGGATTGTCTTCCACCAATAACCACCCCTCACTCCCGATTGTGCCGAATGAAATCATCTTTATTTATTTATTCTACTGCTGACAAACGTTTAGCTTCTTTTCTGCTCTTGGCAGGGATGAATAGCAAGGCGGTACACATTTTTGAACAAATCTTTTGGTGTGCGTGAGTGTGCATCTCTGTCACACCTGTGCCTCAGATTGGAAAGGTAGATCTGTGGCCGACGTTCTTGGACATTTCCAAATAAGGATCAAACGGATGCAATCCCCCACCCACCATGAAAGTGACGTCCAGTTGCTCTTTATTTTTTCACCACCTGATGTCTGTTTTTCTCATTTTAGTGGTTGTATAATGTTCTTTCTCCTTTAGGCTTTAGCAGAATCTTTCCTGGCCCCTCATGAATGTCAATATCAATGAAATGATTGGCCTTTTACTTGTTGATTTCTAGGAGCTCTTTGTATATTGAGGATACGTAGCTTTTGCTCCAATATAAACCCTGTACCTCCTGATTAGCATCTTCTATTTCTTCTACTCCCTTCCCTTATTTATTAAGTGGATCCCATTTTCCTCTTGTAGGTAGTAAAACCCACGAAACTTTGTTCTTTATTTTAGGGGTTCTTCCTCTCAAATAAAAATGTCACGTAGGACTCAGTACCATGAAGTCCCGCCAGTTTCTCCTGTTGGGAATCTAAACACTAGGAAACAGCTCTGATAATGTGAGGAAGGACTGTCAGAATAGCGAATGGACAGCTGTATGATACCCACCGTTCCTTGGTGACCGCACGCTCCATTTAGAACTCACCTGTCCCCCCAGCCAGGGTCTGTCTTTGCTTAAGCAGAGACGTAGGAAGCATTTGGGACCAAGGCTGGGGCGAAGCTTGCTTGGCATGCACGGAATCGTAAAACGAGGCACCTCCAAGTAATAACTAGGATTCACTTTAAACCGCAAATGCCCCTTCCGTGATTTACCTGGTTCTTTGGCAAAATGCATCGCGACTCTACGGAGAGGTGCCGACGATGCTCAGTCTAGATGTCCACTCCCCTCCCTTTTGCTGGACCCAGTGATTGGCACGAATGTTTGACCTGCATAAAATGTGGTTCTTCGAGGAGGCAAATACAAAGGTCATATTCTGGATTCCAGCAAAACTAATGCAAGACAGGAAAGGACCAGCACATCCTGCTACCGGATCCTGCTCCGGAGAAACTCGCTTCCCATCCACGTGTTCAGCTTCCCGAGAGCCTCGCACACTTACCTTTCGAAAAATATTGTCATTTGTGCATCCACCCGATTCAAAACCGCTTTCCGGGGAGCTGCTGAACGGAGCCAATTTTCCAGGCAATCGGTTGGAATTTCCCAATTTCACCGAAAACGAGAGGCGGGAAGACTCAGCCGCCAGGGAGGCTTCCCGGCTTGTGGGTGCAGCAACTGCCCCGGCTTACAAGCCTGGGTTCTCCCACTGAGCCCCATCCCCAACCCCTTTTTATATGTTATTTAGAGACAGGGTCTCCCTGAGTCGCTTACGGCCTCGCTAAGTTGCTGAGGCTGGCCTCCAACTCGCGGTCCTCCTGCCTCAGCCTCCCGAGCCGCTGGGATGACAGGCGTTAAAATTAATGGATCTGCATTTCCAGGAAAAAGCCTGCAGACTCTGAACTCATCCGTCTTATGCACAAGGTGACGCTGTTTTTGAACTTGGATTCACCGTCAGGGATCCAACGAGCTCACGGCATCATTCCCAATTTTCCGCCTTCCCTCATCCCTGCAGACAGAGCCACGCACTACCAGCCGTGAGCGTGACCGAGCAGGGTCGGGTCTACACTTGCACACGCATCAGAATCACCTGCGGCCAGGCCACACAAGCTTGTCCCATAAAAGTCCAGATGATAGATCTTTCCGATCCCGCAGTCCTGTAAATTGTCTCCCGCGGCCACACAACCCCGTGCCCGGAGCCCAGGAGCAGCCAGAGGAGCGGTCAGGGCGGACGGAGTTCCAATAAAACCACTGAATTTCACGTCATTTCCACAGGCAACACATCATTACTCTTCATTGGGTATTTCCCCTCAACCATTTACAAAAACGTAAAAAACATGGTCTGCTTACAGTCGTTGGGACGCAAACGGCTGGTCATTGGCAGCATTCGAAAATGTGGGTGTTTACCTATAAATCTGCAGGGTTTTTTTTTTTAAACTTTATTTTTCATGAGGCCCATTTTAAAATTCTAATTTATAGATACGACAGCAGAATGGATGACATTTCATGTTGTCCATATACAGCACAATTTTTCCCATCGCTGGCTCTACACTATTTTTACTCTTCTTGAAACCTGGACAACAGGCCATGTCGACCCTACATGGCTCCTTGGAAACCACTATTTGTGCTTGGGGAGCTGCCGTCCCCATCAGAAGGGCTCTTGATTCTTCCCCAGGACCTAATCTGGTCGGTCACTTGTGTCTTTTATTTACCCGGATACTGTGGACGTTGGCTTTCACAATCCCTAATCCACACCGATGGAGAGTCACGGAACTTGTAATTAAACAGCAGGTGGTCTGTGTTGGGCACTGAGACACACGCCACGAATATCTCTCTAAAGTAACCTGCCCTTGTCCTTGGGAAATCGGTTCCGAGATCCTAGAGATGCCTAAAGCCATGCACAGTACCAGACCCTGTCTATAAGCACAGCAATGTCACGATAGTTGATCGAATCATATCATGAATGACTATCAGGAGGGTAGTCTATACACTGTGGACACACTGCATCCAAGGAGGATTCACGTCCTGGTGGGACAGAGCGGGACATCTCAAGATTTTGTCAAACTGCTCTGAAAGCATGCAATTTAAAAACCTATGTGTGTTGGTGGGTGGGTGGGGGGGGACTATGGATCTTATTTCTGGAATCTCCCATTTGCCATTTTGAGGTCACAGTTGACTGTGGGCAGCTGAGCTTTCACGGAAGCTAAAACAGTAGACAAAGGACCGCGGCATGTATTTTCATCCATCTGTACAGTGCCCAGTCAGATATGCATTGTACCTTCGTCTTTCTGGTACTGTAACAAAATGCCTGGGACCGGCGGATTTATGGGGCTTCTTCCGGCCTCCACGAGGCCACCCTAATGACACAGATTGCAGAAGTCACGTGGCCAAGATCTCACGTGATGAGCAAGACACGCAGCGGCCAACGGTCGACCAATTATGCAAAAACCAGACGGAGGAAGTTGTTTTAAGCCAGGTGCGGTGGCACAGGTCTGTAATCCCAAACGGCTCAGGAGGCTGAGGCAGGAGGACCCCAAGTTGGAGGCCAGCCTCCTCGGCAATTTAGTGACACCGTAAGCAACTTAGTGAGACCCTGTCTCAAAATGAAAATTAAAACGGGCTGGGAGGTGGCTCAGTGGTTAAGTACCCCTGGGTTCAATCCCTGGTACAAAAAAAATAATAATAATAATAATAATAAAAGGTGTTTTAATCCAGGAGAATTTTACGTTAGGCAACTGTTCACCTAAGAGCTACTTTATTGCAATATACATGGAGACTAAGAAATGTATTTCTTAGAGGTCTAGAGGCTGGGAAGGAGGAGATGTTGCAAGAACTTCATAAATTAGCTGTGTTTACAAAGTCATAGACGTGAGTCATACAGTACACATAAATATCTATTAAAATACTGTCAGACATATCAAAAGAGGTCTGACCTATGTACTTTTTTATTTTTTTGGTACCAGGGATTGAACTCAGGGGCCCTCGACCCCTGAGCCCCGTCTCCAGCCCTATTCTGTATTTTATTGAGAGACAGGGTGTCCCTGAGCTGCTTACGGCCTCCCTTTGGCGGAGGCTGGCTTTGAACTCACCGTCCTCCTGCCTCAGCCTCCGGAGCCGCTGGGATGACAGGTGTGTGCCCATGTGCTTGTCTTAACTGATGCACTATGTAAGAACTACCTTTCACCTACACAAGTATGTCTTATTATAATTAATATAACATGACATACATATGACGTGATGTCAATAGGTAATAAAAAATGGACATCGTTTTCCAATGCACAGGGCTGAACACACGGATTGCTGTGAACACACTCTCTTTTTAGGACCACAAAAGGTTTGGAATCCAATGTTTGCAGAAACCTTTCATCGTGAGTAAAAAACTTGCAATGCCCACCAACAGGAGCATGGACAGATGATGGTATGATTTATGCAGTGGAATATTAATTGGCCCAGAAAAAGATAAAATTGTTGTCGCAGAGAACAATAGGGAAACCTAGACACTTGGAAATTCAAGGAAAAGACACAAGACCAATGTCCGGTGACTGAAATGAGAAAAACTGGCGTCCAAAACTGGGGAGTGAGAATTGAATGGCATTAGCCACAGGGGAACTTGATAATGTTCTACATCTTAATTGGGATGGTCATTGCACAACTGTACGTATCCATCGAAACTCACCAAATTGCAGACTGAAGATCTAACCGCTTCCCTGCATGTTCCTATGTCAGACGCTAAAAAGGGGGGCGGGGGGGGGGGATGTGAGGCCCATAGACGAGAGAGCCTATTTGTGTGGAATAAAGTGATTTTCCAAATGCCTAAAAGCCAATTTCCGCGTGCGTGCTGTTATTAACAATCTATTTTAAGAATGGAGAACTCCATTTAATTATATTCTGATTAATAGAGATCTCTCCAGTAATTAAAGGGTGGGAAAGTCAGGAAGGGAACAAGAGTCTCATGACGAACATTGTTATTATTTAGCACCATTCTGGACGCCGGATCCTAAAACAACATTACAGCAATTAGTACCCACGACTATCCGATATCGGATTAATTGTTGCTAGATACATAATACGATTATGCAGTTAGAAAACCCGCCAGCAATTAAAAGCAACCAAAAAAAAAAGAAATCTGACGCGGCGATCAACACGTTCAGAACCATTTTAAGAAGATTTCCGTGGAATAAATAGATTGAAAATATGATGAAGATAAGAGTCTGCCTATGGCTTCGGAAACAGAAAAGACTGGGAAGTGCAATTATCAGACTGTAACTCTGTGTATTTTTTGCACCATGTGCTGGGACAATTGGTTGGGTGTTCTGCAAACTTTAAAATGTGATCTGCACCTGGACATAGAGGAGGTGTGAATCTTATCACATAAATGTGTTCCGTTTTATATAATAAATATATTTTATTTATTATATAAAACAATCTATCATTTTGCATATTATATAATAGATAAATTGCGTCCATGTGCACGTTGCACGATGCTGAGTGCAAACGTGCTCCAAATCCATTCTCTGATACTTCTACTATCTCTGCATACTTAGATGCATGTATACATGCAGAGATAAATGCATGCATATTTGCAGACACAGATAACATAGAAGCATAAATAGATACTTAAACCCATAGCTAGGTGGACCGGGGCCATCGTCAGAGGACCCACGCACATATGCATGCACAGCTGGACCTCCACATGCATGAATCCAATGGACCTCAGCTCAAGACCATTAGAAGACAAAATCCACTTGTGCATGGCCCGTGTGCACACGGATCTTTTCCTGGTGGCTGCTCACGGAAGAATACCAGGTATCCACTATGTACGCAGCATCGACACTGGGCACTAGGTGACACATTTCCAGTGCTATCACCAAAAAAAAAAAAAAGAGGAGACGCTTCATGACAGATGGCGGAAAATTAAGGAGCCCACTAAGTGCACAGATCGGCATGAAGTTGTCCCTCAGCCTCCTGGGATGGGGGCTCTAAGGAGCATCCTGACTGAGCGCAACTTGAGTGGGTGCTGAGACTCTGCCTTCCCACCAGGATCTGCGGCCACACTGGGTGTCCGCCCGTCCTGGGACCACACCTTGAGTCGCCCAAATCCTTGCAAATGGCGCTGTGGGCGAGCAGATTGGAAGACGCACGGGCCCAGGGACCTGAGGGCTTCCAAACACAGCATCGGAGGACGCTCCAGAAGATTCCCAAGAATCAGCTGGGTTTGGGGTGCTAACCACCCAGCGAGATGGCTCTGAATTGCTGCACGACGCCTTCCCATCTATTGTGCATTTCAAGATGAAAACACCTTTGCCGCAGAGAGAAGAAACCTGACTCCTTCGGAGCCAAGAACCTGGTTGGGTTGAGAAACCTCCTCCACGGAAGCAAACTTGCACTTCTCCCCCGTGAAGAGCGGCGGCTCCCGGACTCCCAGGACCTGGGAAAGTCCTGCACGAACCAAAGACGCAGCAGAGCAGAGTGCTCTTTTGCAGAGCCGGCGGGTGCTGCCCGGGTAAAACGCGGAGGTGCTGTTCTGTGGGTGCTACCCCCACCCCGTGGGCTCTGTCACACGGAACCTGGAATTTGGCTCGAGGTCTATTCCGAGCAGAAGGCTTTGGAGAAGCTGCAGCTCGGGAAGGGGTCTCTGCCTGCCCTTTTCTGCCTAGAGACGGGGATCGATGTCCCTTTATAAAGACGACGTGGATGGACATGTGTCCAGGGTCCTGCTGCCCGTACCAGGCTGGCCATCTGCATGCTGACCCTCACCAGGGAACTCCTAAGTGCCCAGCTTTCCCCAGTTACCTTATCCCAGGAAAGACCCCAAGGGGACCTCCCTGCCCTGGTTTTAGGCACTTGTCCCCAACCCGTCCTCTCTTGTGAACGTGGGCCACCAGCCCTGCCGCAAACCAGGGGCCTTCAGGGCGGTTCTATGGAGCCCCTTAGAGGAAAAAGTTCACCTCAGTAAGGAAAAGTCGGACGTTGACAACCTGAATCCTGTCCATGTCCTACGGGGGCGGGGGGGGGGATGGGTGGGTGGACAGGTGGACAGGTGGACAGGTGGATGGACAGATGGGTGGATGGATAGGTGGGTGGATGGGTGGATGGGTGGATGGATGGATGGATGGATGGGTGGGTGGATGGGTGGATGGGTGGGTGGATGGGTGGATGGATGGATGGGTGGATGGGTGGATGGATGGGTGGA
>NC_135548.1:2231829-2283647 GCF_045843805.1 Urocitellus parryii
AGACTCGGCAGGGAAATCGACCCAGTTACGGAGGGAGACCAAGAGCCACCGTGACAGGCCACCCTCAGGATCAAGGTCCCGGGGAGCCAACATTGTCCCTCCCCAGGGGTAGGACGGCACCCCAAGGAATTCACATGGACACACCTGGCACCGTGACCCTCCGTCCATGTCCCCGTGAGTGGACCTGAGTGGGCCATGCAGCAGGACGAGGGTGACATTGATCTCTGGGTCCCCGCTTCCTTTTCTGGGCCCTGATTTAGTGGGGAAGCGTCTTTTCTTCCCTTGGCAGCTCCCGGTGCAGAGCGCGGGTGGCCGAGTCCCCTCAGGGCGCAGAGCGGGTGGTGAATGAGTGACGTGGCTAGCCACGCCCTGGGGACGGGGACTTGGTCTTGCACCGTGGACCCACGTCCCCATCCACAGCGCCTTCCACCGTCCACCCGGCCCCCTCCCCATGTCCCCACAGTGTGTCCTGGAGAGCGGGAAGTCGGTCGGGGATTTCTTGCAACTGGGGTCGGCTTTCCCAGAAAAAGGCCCGTCCACACCCCCCCCCCCAAAAAAAGCTGGATTCCTAAAATAGTTGCAGGACACAAACAAGCGGCAGAGCAGGCAGACACGGCCCCCGGAAACAATGGCCTCTCTGTCTCCAGGCTCCAGGGGACAGAAGTGTCTGCAAGGCCAAGTGGCTGCGGTCGGTGGCATGACAGCACCGGGCTGGGGTGACGGAAGGTTCCGGAACGAGAGCCGTCTTCCCGGCAGCGTGGGACCCAACCGTGGCATGGGGCACGGCCCTCGGTGACCCCCTCCTGCTCCTGAGTGGACAGGGCGTGGACACGGATGTCTGTGGATGAAGTGGACACACACAAACTCGCAGGTTCAGAGAGAGAAACTGGGGCGCGTCTTACCTCCTGGGTGTACCTTGCGCACCCGCCGATGGCCGTCCGTGTCACGGTAGAGCTGAGTCGAGGTCCTTCAGGAATAAAGAGCACCGTCTATTAAACAAGTTTCACTGATTCTTCTCTTAACAGGTCACGGTCACCGCCTAGTCCCTGCACACCCTGAAGTGGTCACGGTTTTACTCAATGACCCTCCATCTAATGAGATCTCAGCAAGGACCTCCCTCCTGCATGGTTTGGAGTCTGGTGGAAGTCCAGAGGACAGTGGAGTTTCCATTGGATTTTGAAGGTCATGGTGAAGGTCGGTTGCAATACTGGGGGTCCCAGGACTTGGGGGGGGGCAGGCTTAGCCCAGGGCCACCCGTCAGGGCAAACAGTCACCACGGGATGTGGCACCAGCCAAGCCCACTTCCCCGGGCAGGGTCCCCAGTGGACAGTCCAGCCTCCCAGTGTCCAGGGAACCTCTGCTCAGAAACCCAAGGGGGGAGAGAGAAGGACGCTCAGCAAAGTGGAAGAAATCCTGTCATGGCCGAAATGATACACACACTGGGCGCTGTGACCCTGTCCCCGTGGCCCACGAGGTCGCTGAGCCCGCGGACACTGCAGGACGCGTGTTTCCAACTGGCCTCTCTGGCCGTCTTCACCAGCCCTGCCTTGGAGGGTCCCTGGGGCTCTCGAGCCTCCGAGCCCCCTCCCCAGCCCTATTTTGTATTTTATTGAGGGACAGGGTCTCCCTGAGTTGCATACGGCCTCCCTTTGGCGGAGGCTGGCTTTGAAATCACAGTCCTCCTGCCTCAGCCTCCCGAGCTGCTGGGATGACAGGCGTGGGCCACGGAGCCCAGAATTGCATTCGGCCAGCCAGGGTTTTAGACAAAAGTCCTCAAACCAATGAGGGGACTGTGGTGGCAGCCAGAAGAGGGTCATTGTTCTCAGGAAAGGGGGGCTGGTCGCTGTAAACGTGCTGATCGTCTGTGGATGGAGCCGTGAATCCGAGCAAGATCAGCCGCACGGAGACACGTTGTGAAGCTGGAGCAGCCGCTGTTGCTTGTTGTCTGTGGCTCCTAGGCTGCCAGGGACGGTCTAGAATATTCTAAAGGAGGAAAAGTCACAGGGAGAGATCCATGAAGTAGCAAGACAGTAAAAATTCTGCAGCGCCCCTGTCTTCCCAGTGGCTCGGGAGGCTGAGGCAGGAGGATCGCAAGTTGGAGGCCAGCCTCCGCCAAAGGGAGGCCCTAAGCAGCTCAGGGAGACCGTAAGACCCCCCCTGATGAAGACGGATCCTGCGGGAACAACTGTCTCCAAAAGGGACATTGCTGAGCCCCGAGATGGCAGAGAACAACGTGGATGCACCCGGAGCTCTCCAAAGGTCACCGCGTAATGAGGCGGCCTCATTATGCCCGGCCTCCGCGGGTCAGCTCGGGCTGCGGGCAGCGGACAAAGAGCTTCTGTCTGCCCTCGGATGTTTGCGAGTCCCCGGTCCCCGCTCTATTGTTGGTGACATTTGTATGATATTTGGAAAGGAAAACACTCACATCCAAAAAGAAAAAAACAAGCGTCAGAAACCTCCTGTTTGCAAGAGAGAGAGAGAGAGAGAGACAGAGAGAGGGAGGGAGAGGGAGGGAGGGAGAGAGTTTTGGGGTTTTTCCTTTGAATACTCAGCTGCTCACACACGGCTCTAAAGGAGATGAAGTGCTCTCTCACGCAGAGGGATGAACCCGGTGGCTTTTCGGTCACGCTGCGTTGACACTTGGGGACCTTTTCAACATTGAAGGTGCCTCCCTCCCTCTACGCGTCTCCCCACGCGCAGGACATTGACACGGGTCGGCACTCGCAGTGCAACGCCCCGGCCCTGAGCTTGGGCCACGTGAAGGGCTCCGAACCCCAGGCACGGGGAAGGGGGACGGGTTCCTTTGAATGACGGAGATTGCTTCCGGGGTCCAGGGTGACGGGTCCCCGACAGCATGGCCGTGGGTCATCCAGGGACCAAGGCATGGTCCCTGATCAAACCTCATCAGTGGATTAATCCACTTGGATGGACTCACTGGGTGAAGACTAATAGTGGATTAATCCACTTGGATGGACTCACTGGGTGTAGACCAATAAGTGGATTAATCCACTTGGATGGACTCACTGGGTGTAGACTAATAGTGGATTAATCTACTTGGATGGACTCACTGGGTGTAGACCAATAAGTGGATTCATCCACTTGGATGGACTCACTGGGTGTAGACCAATAAGTGGATTAATCCACTTGGATGGACTCACTGGGTATAGACTAATAAGTGGATTAATCCACTTGGATGGACTCACTGGGTGTAGACTAATAAGTGGATTAATCCACTTGGATGGACTCACTGGGTATAGACTAATAAGTGGATTAATCCACTTGAATGGACTCACTGGGTGGTGACTGCAGCAGGTGGGGTGTGGCTGGAGGAGGGGGTCCCTGGGCTGTGCCTTTGGGGTCTCTGTCCTGTCCCTGGTGGGCAGAGCTCTCTCTGCTTCCTGGTGTAACCTAATAGTGGATTAATCCACTTGGATGGACTCACTGGGTGGTGACTGCAGCAGGTGGGGTGTGGCTGGAGGAGGGGGTCCCTGGGCTGTGCCTTTGGGGGGTCTCTGTCCTGTCCCTGGTGAGCAGAGCTCTCTCTGCTCCCTGGTGCCCTGTCCTGAGCTGCTCTCCTCCTCCAGGCCCTGCTGCCATCTTGTGAAATGATTGGGTTGTAAGAGGTGTAGACTAATAGTGGATTAATCCACTTGGATGGACTCACTGGGTGGTGACTGTAGGCAGGTGGGGTGTGGCTGGAGGAGGGGGTCCCTGGGCTGTGCCTTGGGGGTCTCTGTCCTGTCCCTGGTGAGCAGAGCTCTCTCTGCTCCCTGGTGTAACCTAATAGTGGATTAATCCACTTGGATGGACTCACTGGGTGTAGACTCATAGTGGATTAATCCACTTGGATGGATTCACTGGGTGGTGACTGCAGCAGGTGGGGTGTGGCTGGAGGAGGGGGTCCCTGGGCTGTGCCTTGGGGGTCTCTGTCCTGTCCCTGGTGGGCAGAGCTCTCTCTGCTCCCTGGTGCCCTGTCCTGAGCTGCTCTCCTCCTCCAGGCCCTGCCGCCATCTTGTTCTGCTCCCCTTGGGCCAGAGCCAGGGAGTCGGCCACCAGGGACTGGACCTCGGACACTGTGAGCAAAAACATTTCCTGCTCTGAGCTGTTCTCTTTGGATAAGCTGTTCTCACAGATCTGCAAACTGGAGAAACCTCTTTTCTTATTTATCCACCACCCGTCCTTGGGCACTGTGTTACAGCAACAGAAAACGGAGTCAGACAGAGGCCCTCAAGGGTGGCTGAGCGACTGGGGACTTTCTGAGGATCTCTCCAACGTGACAGACGGAAGGTGGCCAAAGCTCTAAAGCCCAGACATTGTAAGGCCCCCCTCCAGCACCTGAGCAGAACACGGAGGTCCATTCTTTCTTCTCAATCCCACCCCCTTGGGGATGCGGGTGTCCGACTCCTGGTTTCTTCATCGCCCTGCTGGATAGAAGTGGATCTGAGCCAGGCGTGGGGCGGTGGGGGGCGTGGGGGCACACACCTGGAATCCCTGCAACTCAGGAGGCTGAGACAGGAGGATGGCGATTTCAAGGCCAGCCTCAGCAACTTAACGAGGCTTTAAGCAGCTCCGTGAGACTCTGTCTGTAAATGAAATATTGTTAAAAAGGGCTGAGTGTGTGGCTCCGAGGTTAAGAGCCCCCGTACCAAAAAAAAAATTATATTTGACCCCATGAGCCCTTCCTGATCATGATTCAGATGACGGACGTTGACAACACCAAGGGATCACCATAGCGGTAGCCGTGTGCCACAGCCTGTCAGTGGACGGATGGATAAAGGAAATAGGCTCTGTATAGACAAGGGAGTATTACTCAGCCATGAAGAAGCACGCCTTTAAGGCATTGGGTGGCCAATGGGTGGAACTGGAGGCCGCCCTGCCAAGGGAAGTAAGTCAGACCCAGAAATGCCAAGATGGAGTGTTTTCTCTGCTACGAAGAAGGGAAAGAGACACAGAAGGAGCTCGAGAGAGACCGAGAGACGGAATCGGGGAGACAGAGAGAGAGAGATTCGGACCTTCGAGCCCCTGGGAAGGGCGGATCGTCCCTCATGACTCCCACTGAGCTCCATTCTCCGTCCCTTTTTTAGTCATTTATTTTTAAATTTTCAGACAGCGTGTGGCTCAGTGGCAGAGGCTGGCCTCAGCCTCGCCATCCTCGTGCCTCAGCCTCCCAAGAGGCTGTGGGACTCTAACGATGCACCACCGCGCCTCAGTGGGCAGGACTGAGGTTCGGGGATGTGGATGATGTGAAGAATGACTGGCACGCCTTATGTTTCGCCCCCCAAAATGAGAAATGTCATCAAACCAGAATGTGCTAGAACGTCCCCTTGTATGCCCAGGTGAGAGCCTACGGCCAATGTCCACTAACAAGTCCCAGGCGTTGCACGACTCGATGGCGTCTGCACACCATTTGCTCCTGCAACTTCGCCCTGGTCGGGGACGGAAAAAAGAAAAAAAAAAAAAAGGTGATTTATTAGTTGGGACTTATGAATAAAACTCATTATTTCTGGCCGATGTCCTGAAAAATTTAATTGGGCTCATTTTTGATAACCTCTGACCGCGAGGCAAATCCGTTTTCTTGCCAAAGAATACATTTAGCCAATAATTTATTCTGGAAAGTGGAGAGAGAGAGAGAGATTTATTGCTTTCTTTTAAAAAAAAATCATGCTTCTATAAAAGAGCGTCAGATGGTCCTAGAGCCGAGGTGGTGAAGGACGAAACCTGCTCTTAAGAAAAGTTCCACAGCGGCCCGGGAGGCCGACACAGGAGGATCGCAGGGTGGAGGCCGGCCTCAGCAATTTAGTGAGACTCTGTGTCTCAATAAAATATTTGAAAATCTTTTTTTTTTCCTTATTAGACAATTTTCCCAGAAACCTTTGCAGCTCTTAGCAGCCCTAGTACTGTGATGGCTATGGGAATCCTCCAGGTGAGAGAAGTGAGGCCCAGAGAGGTTTGGTTACGGGCTCAAAGTCACACAGCGAGTGAAATGGACAGCGTGAATTTTAATTTTCAAAGACCCCGGCATTTAAAGAACATGGGCAGGGAGTCTCTGCTGATCTTCTACCCGGTCTCCTCTGACGTCAGCCTCTTGTGCTTAATTTAGGACATGTCTGTGACGACCCATTTGCACAGTGCTAAAACTCCGGGACTTGGTTCAGACTTGGTCCTCTCCCATTCAGGGCACTGTCCCCCGGCTGGGCCGGCACTTGTCTCCACCGCGGAGTCGCCTGCAGAGAGGTCACCATTGAAAAGGACCACTTCAGCCAGACGCAGTGGCCCACGCCTGTCATCCCAGCGGCTCTGGAGGCTGAGGCAGGAGGATCGCAAGTCCAAAGCCAGCCTCAGCCAAAGTGAGGCCCTAAGCCACTCAGGGAGACCCTGTCTCTACATAAAATGCAAAATAAGGATGGGGACGGGGCTCAGTGGCCCAGTGTCCCTGGGTTCAGTCCCTGGTACCTCCGCCAACAGGAAGAGAGACCCCAGGCATTGTAGTGTGGCAAGAAGACCAGCGCCATCTTGGACCTCCCGGCCTCCAGAGCCACAAGCTCCGTGGACCTCAACACTGTATCGGGGTCCACCTGAGCACACCTGTGTCAGGTACGCTGTCGGAGCAGCACGCAGCAGGCTCAGGGGACGCAGCCTTCACGCATCCCAGTGGGAGGCTCTGCGTGGAGGCTGGGATGGAGGACGGACTTGTCACCCTGCTGAGCTCCTGGGGCACTGGTCTGAGGATGCAGCCCCTCTGCTGAGCTCTGGGAGGGTCTCCAGGAGGCAGGGAGGAGCCCCCGCCAGACCCCCGGAGGCCGCGAGACCCACCCACACTGGCTGCCAGCCTCAGAGATGAAGTGGTGAGGCCGAGCCTCCACGGCAGGGGTTCTGCAGGACAGGGAGCAGCAGGTTTGGTGGCCCCGAGGGAGAGGCAAGCCTGGAAGGTTCCGGAAAGTTCTAGAAGGGCACAGCGGCCCTGGACGGGGCAGGGAGCGAGAGTCCTGTGCCGAACCTGTGAATCTGTGGGCATCACGGACGGGCTGTCGGCTTGGGGCTGAGAGATGGCCCTGCGCAGTGGGTCCCTGTGTCCCCGATCCACGTGTCAACGCCGAGGGCCGTCCCCCGGCCTGTGACAGTGCCAGGGGGGTGCAGATGGGCCTCGGGGCCACAGACACCAACCCAGAGGTAGCACATGGCGGGTCCTGCTTTTCCTGGTGACCCCGGGAGGGAGACGGTGGGCATGTCTGGAAGGAGCCCATGGAAACTCAGAGGTCCCCGGGGAACTTGGGGACCCCCGTAGGACACAGAAGGGTGGGTGGGGCCCAACTTGGGCTCTCGGTGGATCATTGTATAAAAAAAAAAATATGAGCAGCTCCATGTGGACCTTGGACTCTCTCATCGTTTGGTGCAAAGCTGGCTGGGGGTCTCTCAGGCCCCAGGCTCCTCTTCTGTCCAATCCTGAGGTCCACTCAGCCTGCTCCAAACCGGGTGGTCTTATTGTTGCATCGATGATCGCCCTAGGCCTTGCTCCGTGCCAGACTTTCTGGAAGAAAAAAAAAAAATCCTTCCTTCTATGATTTTTTCCACTTTTGAATTTGGTGGAGAATTGCAAGGTCATAAGGGGACAGGGAGACGGAGCGACAGGCACCTGGCTGAATCACCGTCTCCGAGTGCCTCTCGCGGGGATTGGGGGGGGGACAATTAGCAGCTTTTGTCTCCCCTTCCTTCCTGAATCGGGCTCTCGAGAGACGGTGGATTGTCCCAGAGACCCGGGGACGCAGGCCGGGTGCTGGCGGGGGGCCCACCTCCTGATATGGTGCATGGTGACACGAGGGTCCACTGGCCGCTGACATCGCACCCCTGATGGTGGGGACAGGTCCAGGGGACTCCTTTGGGAAGCTGTTGATCCCTGAGTGACGGAGGATCCAGGAAACCTTGGCTCATGTTGCAATTGGTTTTGGGGGGTTGGCTCCTCAGGGTGCAGGAGTTTATTGGGGGGAGTGGCCCCAAGAGGTCCCCAAGGAGAAGAGATGCCCTTTTGCTGTCGGCCCCCAGGATGGCGCTATTTTTTTTTTTAACTACTTAGTATGGAATACCTTTGAGAAACAGATTGCAACATTGCAGATGTCTCAGTCGGCTTTCTGTGACTGTAACCGATTACCTGAGACTAGGAAATTATAGTGAAAAAAAGGTTCATCGTAAAAAAAAAAAAAAAAAAAAAAAAAGGTTCATCTGGGTTCATGAAACCCTGAGCCAAAATAAATCTTTGCTCTTCCAAGTTGCTTTTTCAGGTGTTTTGTCACATTGACACAAAACGTGATGAACACGTTGGATGTATCCGTGGCCAGGTCTCCGTAGGGAAGGTCAATCAAAGCTAAATCTGCATTCCGCAATACCTGGGAGCCCAGGAGAGCTTTGTACTTTTTGGCTTGGTTCCTAAGTTGTGGGTGCTCCAACATGATGACCCGGAGTTTTTATTATTGATGGATGGATGGACGGACGGACGGATGGTTGTTAATCCATCCTGGACAGAGTTGGAGGTGGTCTTCTGTGGGATTGTCTGTGTCCACCTGGAGAGAAACAGGCCCCGTGCCTGAATTCAGCTCATGCAACGGCCCGAGGAGTGGTGAGGCTCATTTTATCTGAGTCAAAAGAAATGGTTTTCTCCAGAAAATAAGCAAATAAAATCCACCTGGACAGCCTTCCCTAGAAGGGAACAGGGAGGACATAGGAACTCTGAGACCCCGAGAGCCGTCCGGCTTCTACACTTTGGTACTAGGAGCTGCTATGTCCAGGGTCCTTGACCGTCCCTGTCCCGGCTGCAGGTCCCCCTCCTCTGTGTCTACGTTTCTAGCTCAGCTCTCCCTACCCAGATATTTCTCCGCAGGTGCAATAGGAGGCTCAGCAAAGTTTTTCTACGTACGCGTGCAATCGCAGCAGGTCGGGAGGCTGAGGCAGGAGGATCGTGAGTTGGAGGCCACCCTCAGCAATAATGAGATGCTAAGCAACTCAGTGAGTTTGAGAGGAGGAGCAGACAGCCCCGAATCCTCCAGCTTGTCTTCAGGGAGAGGTGCAGGCTCCTGTCTCCAGAATTCACAAGGTGGACGAGAGGGGGGGTCCTGTGTTAGCCAGTTTTCCGTGACTGTAAGAAACACCTGAGTCAGTCAACTTATAAAGATAAAAGGTTTACTTTCTCTCACGACGTTGGAGAGACTGGGGTCCCACAAGCCCCTTTGAGAATGTGTCCCTAGGGGGCCAAGTGCTTCCCACCAGCCTTTAGCTGCTTGAGGTTTCTCTGCCTCCCAAGGCACCACCCTGGTGTCCAAGCCCTCAACTCACAGGGCTCCAGGGGATGCCCATCATCCAAGCTGGGGCACACGCCCACTGCAGAGACACCACCCAACCAGTCTCTGAGTCTGGCCTCACCCGGAATCAAACCGGATGCTAATGAGAGGTTTATAATTGTTGATGCTCAGTTTCGTTTTAAGGCCTGGATGAATCGATGAAGGCATTGATGTTGGCTTTGGGGAGGTGATATACACCCTCACCCTAGGTTCATAAGTGCTTTGCCTCTGTACTTTTCCCGACTTGTGAGGCCGGAGCGGGCACCCCCACACTTGCTCCTGTTTCTGCAAAGGCTTGATGTCCTACGATGACACATCTTGACCTTTTCCGGTACATTGCCTATGCGTGAGACCCTTGTCAGCATTTAAATACTCTTTGGACATGCCACTCGCGGTACTCGGCTGGGGCCCAATTAACCACCCGGCATCGTTTGGGAGCATTTTCCAAGGACTGGTGAGGATGGCGGTCATGGGCTGGCGTTAATCAGACAGCCGTCATCATTTTGGTGGCAATAAAGGACATCATCTCGGCTCTGGAAAGGTGTATTCAAACATCGATTTAATCTTCGAGGCGCTTAGGAAAATGCCCAGACGAGGAATAATTCTTGGGGATCCCCAGACTCGGTGAGCATCCTAACGACCCTCTGACTCGTTATTAAAATTCAAAACCGCACCGCGCCCCGCGCCCCGTGATGGATGGCACAGAATCACTTCCTTATTCCATTTTCCTAATCTCTATTTTTCATCTTTTTTTTTTTCTTTTTTTTTTTTCTTCTTTTTTCTCCTCAATAATTGTCCAGAGCTTTAAATAAAAGACGAGTCGTGATTGAATCTTGGTGCGTCTTTATTTTTAGCCTCGGCGCTTGAAGGCTAAGGACCGGGCTGCAGAGAGCAGAGAGCGTGCGGTGGCCCGAGCAAAGCTGGCCACGCCGTTGAGCATCCTTCAGGGCAGCACCCTAGAGGGAAGTTGGGGATAAAGTGGGGCCAGGGCAACTCTGTGGTCCCTTCTCTGTTTGGCACCTGCATCTGTCTTGCAGAATGAAGATGCAATTCACGAGACGCGACCCGAAAGGAGGTGTCAGGTGCGGGTTGATCTAGGAGCCCGGATCCCCTCCTGGGTACAGATCCCTGTGGCGTGGGATCCCAGACACAGACCTCTCAAGCCGAAGGCTCCTGTAATGCTCAAGGTCGCTTCAAATCTCTTTATGCACAACCACAAACGTCTAATGCCAAACCCTGTTGCAAACCAACACAGAAAAAAAAAAAAAAATGCAAACACAAACTTCGTTGTGTGAACACCAAAGGCTCATTCTGAAAATGTTAACCCCTTTAAAATGCTCAAAGCAACTCGTTTTAGAAAGAAAACGGAAAGTCGAGACTCTATCTGAAAGATGCAAAGAAATCTGGAAATGTAACAGTACCGTCCACAACCTGATCTTAAAATGGGCCAATGATCGGAGCAGACATTTCTCCAAAGAAAAAAGAAGAGATTTCCCTCAAAATAGACGACCCGTGGGATGCGGCTACCCAACCCCTGGGGCAGTAGCCAAAGAAAAGGAGCCTGTGTTCCAAAGAGACACCTGCATGTCCGTGTTTATAGCAATAAGGGAGATGTCCAGCCAGCGTGGGTGTCCACCCAGGGATGAATGGATCAAGAAAACGAGGTCTGTGCACACAGGAAAAGGGATCCAAATTACACACTCTGATGTGTGCACGTGCAGATGTGCAAGAAAAGATCCTACTAAGGTGCATGTTTCTAAGGCATCCCTAAAAAGAAGGATCAAATTGTGCTTTTCGCGGGAAGGTAGATGGAACGGGAGGACATGATGTAAAGAGAAAAATACAGAGAAACAGAGACACGGAAATGGAAATGTTTGGCCTCAAAGTGGGAGAGTGGGTGCCCGGGGGCCGGGAAGGGTCCCTGGGAAAAGAGAGGCGGGATTTGGTCAGTGCCCACCCTGTGCACCATGGAAATACCATGCTGGACCGCTGGTAGGTCCAGTTTCCATCATCCACGAAAGTTTCAATAAAGTCCAGTGAAAGTATTTTTTAAAAGAAGGTCACAAGTTTCCATCTTAATAGACGCTCAGGAAAAAAAAATAGACATAAGATCTAGTGAGAGGAGGCGGAGCTTAGTGAGAGGAGGCTAGGTCATTGGGGGCGTGGCCTGGAAGCAGAACTCTCTTTATTCTCTTCAGAGTGTCTTTTGCAGAGTCAAAATCTGAAATTTGATGAAGACTAAATGCTCATTTTTTAAAAAAATGGAAGTGGGAGGTGTCAGCCGGTCATTTTCTTGGTTCTGACCACTGTGCCTCTATTTACGACAGTATCTGCAGTTACTTCCATTATTATGTCGCATGGGGCGGCCGAAGTGGACATTTTTACCTCCTTCTTAGCTGTAAAAAATAATCAGGTGAGAAAATAATGAAGATAATCGTATGGAAATGGGGAAAGGTAAAAGAAGATATGCTCTCTCCACCTCAGGAAAACCAATCAAATGGTGACTGGAGTCTTTTCTAGTTGTTTGAATATATGACATTACGAGATCAGCCACTAAAAAAAAATACAAACAGATAATGCTAAAGCGCCGTAGATACACCAAAATGCAATTTTAAATGATTTTCCAAAGTCGAGTCATTTGTAGATGAATTTATACAGCTAAGAAAATTCTCTTCTCTTTCTACTTTTCTGGGAATTTTTGTTTGTTTTTATTTTTTTTGGTACCTTTTTAAAATCAGAAAAAGACCCAGCATCCAAAACCTTCAGCAGAGAAGGCCCAAGGCACCCAGAGATAAAGGACCCAGGGAGAAAGTCGAATGGAAGGGGATCTTGACATTTCTTTTCCAGAGAGGAAATAAAGCCAGAGACCTTCTCTTGATAAAGCCTTTGAAAATGTGTGCAGGGCCTTACATCCTAATAGCAATGAGCCTCCTTCCTCTTGCTTTTATTTGCTTTTGTCTCCTCATTCACTGGCCCAATTGATTGGAGAATGGCTTGTTTCATGTGAACCGTTAAATCGGTGGAAATTCGTCAACGGCGTTCGGAAATGTGGGGGACTCTTCTGAAGCCCTAGAGGAAGACCTCGGGGGAAGAATTAGATAAGAAATGGTTTATTTGGACTCATGGTGTCCGAAATCCAGTCCATGGTGGGTGGGCTCCATGGCTCTGGCCCAAGGGGAGCAGAACAAGATGGCGGCAGGGCCTGGAGGAGGAGAGCAGCTCAGGACAGGGCACCAGGGAGCAGAGAGAGCTCTGCCCACCAGGGACAGGACAGAGACCCCAAAGGCACAGCCCAGGGACCCCCTCCTCCAGCCACACCCCACCTGCTGCAGCCACCACCCAATGAGTCCATTCAAGTGGATTAATCCACTCTTAGTCTACACCTCTCTATAACCCAATCATTTCGCTTCTGAAGGTTCTTGTAGTATCTCACACATGAGCTTTTAGAAGAAGAGAAGTCTATGTGGGGCTCATGGATTCAGATGTTCAGTCCCTGGTGGCCGACTCCATGGCTCTGGCCCAAGGGGAGCAGAACAAAATGGCGGCAGGGCCTGGAGGAGGAGAGCAGCTCAGGACAGGGCACCAGGGAGCAGAGAGAGCTCTGCTCACCAGGGACAGGACAGAGACCCCCAAGGCACAGCCCAGGGACCCCCTCTGCCAGCCACACCCCACCTGCTGCAGTCACCACTCAGTGAATCCATCCAAGTGGATTAATCCACTATGAGTCTACACCCCGTGAGTCCATCCAAGTGGATTAATCCACTATGAGTCTACACCCAGTGAGTCCATCCAAGTGGATTAATCCACTAACTGGGTTAAGGCTCTCATCATTCCGTCATTTCATCTCTAAACATGAGCTCTTGGGGGAACACCCGACATCTAGACCACGACAAAAGAGATATCAACTGTCTGATTAGCAGAAAATAGAAATTCCTTCTCAGTCGGCTCAGTATTCGTTCCAAACTCCCTGCCTCCTGGGATCCTCCCTCCAACCTGTCAACACCACGTTTCAAAAGGATGTTGATGTTTCCAGCAAAACAGATTCGAGTCTGGTCCATCAGACTTTCAGCCCGGAGCCCGGAGGAGGAACAACTTGAAGCACCTATGGATCCGACAACCTTCCACAACTTCGTGAGTTTTCTTTCCTTCCAGGGTAGATTTAATCTGCCTAGAAATGGAGTCATCTCGGGGTGGACTTGAAAATCTCATCCTCAACTTCTCCCAAGAGTTCGCTGAGCCACCTGGAAAGTTTGGGTGTTACAGGGAGGTAGGGGATCCTTTAAGAGGTGGAGCCTAGGGAGAGGAATTAGGTCATTATGGGTGTGTCCTCAAAGGGGCTACGGGACTGGCTCCTGAAAACAAACCTTTCTTCTTCCTAAGTTGTTTTACCTCAGGGACTTTGTCACAGAGACGGGAGGCTGACCAACACAGTCAGCCATACCTTGATGGTGGACTTCCAGTCTCCAGAACCGTAAGCAGTCAATTCCTCTTCCTAGTCTGTGACATTCAGTTAGAGTGACCCGAACAGATGACACAGTGAGCAATTCTGCTTCTCAATTATTGAAGAATTCCCAAATTTTCTCTACCACTTGGTACCTTCCCATCAGAACTTATGGATTTTTTTTTCTTTTTATGTTTGCCATTGAGTCTGATCACTAGGTGCATATCCCCACATCTCTGAATATTTCCCTTGGTTCGATTTGGAATGATTACGACCAGATCGTGGATTTGGACCCTTATGCGGGGTGGCCATGTTGGTGGGCTCCAGTCCTTCTGGCGCGTTGGAAAATTCTCCTTTTATACTCCACAAATGAGGAAGGGTGTGTGTGGGTTCTTGTCTATTTTTATTATGTAATAATTATCGACATATCTCACCCGTTCTGGGTCGATTTTCCTCCCCACAGAGAGAGCAGATCCAGATGGAGTCCGATTCTATGGGTTTTCCCATTTCCTGGGTTGAAATACTCATTTCAGGGTATTTAGGATGCTTCGGCCGCACACGGCCTTCCCGTCTCCTTCGGTTCCTGCCCCACGAGGGTCAGAACACGCTGTCTCTGCTAGGGATGTCCCGGGCCTTCCAGTGACAGAGCGTGTGTCAACACAAGTTGGTCACCGCAGGGCACCATGCAGCAGGGGAGGTGTTATGGTGACTGTGTTCAGTGCTTTGAAGAGTCCACTCCCCGAGGATTCCCCCGGTGGAAAGAGCCTCATTGGCTTTCGGCTGCGGCTTTGGAGATCCCGACCTCAGCTCTTGGATTTGCTCTGCATCCTTGAGGGGCTGGCAGAGCATGGCTGTTCCCAAACACACATTTATGGGGGTTGGTTCGTCTCGGGGAGAATTGGTAAGTAGTATATTGATGGCTCATTTTTCCCTCTTTCTTTCTTTCTTCCTTCCTTCTTTTGTAAAAGCCATGAATAAGAAGCACATCAGTTATTACAGGACTAGATTTAGTTTTGAACGAAAAAAAAAGAACCATATCACCTTGTTTGTCCTCTCACGTTTACACAGAGCAATTTTTTTAGTTAGATTTTGTGCGACTCTGACCAAAAGATTCAACAGGAACAATTTTAGGGAGGAAAAGTTGATTTGAGTCTCACCATTGCAAAGGTCTCCGTCCATGGCTGGCCGACCCCATGGCTCTGGCCCAAGGGGAGCAGAACAAGATGGCGGCAGGGCCTGGAGGAGGAGAGCAGCTCAGGACAGGGCACCAGGGAGCAGAGAGAGCTCTGCTCACCAGGGACAGGACAGAGACCCCAAAGGCACAGCCCAGGGACCCCCTCCTCCAGCCACACCCCACCTGCTGCAGCCACCACCCAATGAGTCCATTCAAGTGGATTAATCCACTCTTAGTCTACACCTCTCTATAACCCAATCATTTCGCTTCTGAAGGTTCTTGTAGTATCTCACACATGAGCTTTTAGAAGAAGAGAAGTCTATGTGGGGCTCATGGATTCAGATGTTCAGTCCCTGGTGGCCGACTCCATGGCTCTGGCCCAAGGGGAGCAGAACAAAATGGCGGCAGGGCCTGGAGGAGGAGAGCAGCTCAGGACAGGGCACCAGGGAGCAGAGAGAGCTCTGCTCACCAGGGACAGGACAGAGACCCCCAAGGCACAGCCCAGGGACCCCCTCTGCCAGCCACACCCCACCTGCTGCAGTCACCACTCAGTGAATCCATCCAAGTGGATTAATCCACTATGAGTCTACACCCCGTGAGTCCATCCAAGTGGATTAATCCACTATGAGTCTACACCCAGTGAGTCCATCCAAGTGGATTAATCCACTAACTGGGTTAAGGCTCTCATCATTCCGTCATTTCATCTCTAAACATGAGCTCTTGGGGGAACACCCGACATCTAGACCACGACAAAAGAGATATCAACTGTCTGATTAGCAGAAAATAGAAATTCCTTCTCAGTCGGCTCAGTATTCGTTCCAAACTCCCTGCCTCCTGGGATCCTCCCTCCAACCTGTCAACACCACGTTTCAAAAGGATGTTGATGTTTCCAGCAAAACAGATTCGAGTCTGGTCCATCAGACTTTCAGCCCGGAGCCCGGAGGAGGAACAACTTGAAGCACCTATGGATCCGACAACCTTCCACAACTTCGTGAGTTTTCTTTCCTTCCAGGGTAGATTTAATCTGCCTAGAAATGGAGTCATCTCGGGGTGGACTTGAAAATCTCATCCTCAACTTCTCCCAAGAGTTCGCTGAGCCACCTGGAAAGTTTGGGTGTTACAGGGAGGTAGGGGATCCTTTAAGAGGTGGAGCCTAGGGAGAGGAATTAGGTCATTATGGGTGTGTCCTCAAAGGGGCTACGGGACTGGCTCCTGAAAACAAACCTTTCTTCTTCCTAAGTTGTTTTACCTCAGGGACTTTGTCACAGAGACGGGAGGCTGACCAACACAGTCAGCCATACCTTGATGGTGGACTTCCAGTCTCCAGAACCGTAAGCAGTCAATTCCTCTTCCTAGTCTGTGACATTCAGTTAGAGTGACCCGAACAGATGACACAGTGAGCAATTCTGCTTCTCAATTATTGAAGAATTCCCAAATTTTCTCTACCACTTGGTACCTTCCCATCAGAACTTATGGATTTTTTTTTCTTTTTATGTTTGCCATTGAGTCTGATCACTAGGTGCATATCCCCACATCTCTGAATATTTCCCTTGGTTCGATTTGGAATGATTACGACCAGATCGTGGATTTGGACCCTTATGCGGGGTGGCCATGTTGGTGGGCTCCAGTCCTTCTGGCGCGTTGGAAAATTCTCCTTTTATACTCCACAAATGAGGAAGGGTGTGTGTGGGTTCTTGTCTATTTTTATTATGTAATAATTATCGACATATCTCACCCGTTCTGGGTCGATTTTCCTCCCCACAGAGAGAGCAGATCCAGATGGAGTCCGATTCTATGGGTTTTCCCATTTCCTGGGTTGAAATACTCATTTCAGGGTATTTAGGATGCTTCGGCCGCACACGGCCTTCCCGTCTCCTTCGGTTCCTGCCCCACGAGGGTCAGAACACGCTGTCTCTGCTAGGGATGTCCCGGGCCTTCCAGTGACAGAGCGTGTGTCAACACAAGTTGGTCACCGCAGGGCACCATGCAGCAGGGGAGGTGTTATGGTGACTGTGTTCAGTGCTTTGAAGAGTCCACTCCCCGAGGATTCCCCCGGTGGAAAGAGCCTCATTGGCTTTCGGCTGCGGCTTTGGAGATCCCGACCTCAGCTCTTGGATTTGCTCTGCATCCTTGAGGGGCCGGCAGAGCATGGCTGTTCCCAAACGCACATTTATGGGGGTTGGTTCGTCTCGGGGAGAATTGGTAAGTAGCATATTGATGGCTCATTTTTCCCTCTTTCTTTCTTTCTTCCTTCCTTCTTTTGTAAAAGCCATGAATAAGAAGCACATCAGTTATTACAGGACTAGATTTAGTTTTGAACGAAAAAAAAAGAACCATATCACCTTGTTTGTCCTCTCACGTTTACACAGAGCAATTTTTTTAGTTAGATTTTGTGCGACTCTGACCAAAAGATTCAACAGGAACAATTTTAGGGAGGAAAAGTTGATTTGAGTCTCACCATTGCAAAGGTCTCCGTCCATGGCTGGCCGACCCCATGGCTCTGGCCCAAGGGGAGCAGAACAAGATGGCGGCAGGGCCTGGAGGAGGAGAGCAGCTCAGGACAGGGCACCAGGGAGCAGAGAGAGCTCTGCTCACCAGGGACAGGACAGAGACCCCAAAGGCACAGCCCAGGGAACCCCTCCTCCAGCCACACCCCACCTGCTGCAGTCACCACCCAGTGAGTCCATCCAAGTGGATTAATCCACTAACCGGGTTACAATTCTCATAATTCAAATTTTCATCCTCCTGATGCTGCGCCGTGTATACATCAGTATCCTAAAACTAAACCACCTGCTGATGGACATGGTGACAACCAAGGACCAAGATCAAGTTCTCAAGCCCTTTAGCAACCTGGTCTCCAAGGACAGGCAGAGTGACCGTGACTCTCCGCGACTGACTGCCCCCGTGTCTCCACCTCCTCTCCTAACAAAGTGACAAGTAATTTCACTCTTTGTCCCTGATCCAGGGGGTGAAAGGGAAATGTCGGTGCCGTTGGTTACGATATTTGCTCCCTGCTCCTTCAAATGTCCCTCATGTCGACGGAGCTGAGGACGCACGCGCCCTAAATATAGCACTTTGGCATTTGAGCCACCAGGAGGGAACCTGGCAGGAGGTCACCTGCATTTCCCCTGTTGGGAGTTGCCCCGGCTCCAAAGACTAACTTCCCCATCCCCAGAGAAGAGCCATCCAATGGTGAGCCCTGCTGGCTCACCTGATCCTTACCCACCAATCAGAGCCCTGCTGGCTCACATGATCCTTACCCACCAATCAGACTAGCCCTGCTGACTCACATGATCCTTACCCACCAATCAGAGCCCTGCTGGCTCACCTGATCCTTACCCACCAATCAGAGCCCTGCTGGCTCACATGATCCTTACCCACCAATCAGACTAGCCCTGCTGACTCACATGATCCTTACCCACCAATCAGAGCCCTGCTGGCTCACCTGATCGTTACCCACCAATCAGAGGCCTGCTGGCTCACCTGATCCTTACCCACCAATCAGAGCCCTGCTGGCTCACCTGATCCTTACTCACCAATCAGACTAGCCCTGGTGACTCACATGATCCTTACCCACCAATCAGAGCCCTGCTGGCTCACCTGATCCTTACCCACCAATCAGAGGCCTGCTGGCTCACCTGATCCTTACCCACCAATCAGAGCCCTGCTGGCTCACATGATCCTTACTCACCAATCAGACTAGCCCTGCTGGCTCACAGGATCCTTACCCACCAATCAGAGCCCTGCTGGCTCACCTGATCCTTACCCACCAATCAGAGGCCTGCTGGCTCACCTGATCCTTACCCACCAATCAGAGCCCTGCTGGCTCACATGATCCTTACTCACCAATCAGACTAGCCCTGCTGGCTCACAGGATCCTTACCCACCAATCAGAGCCCTGCTGGCTCACCTGATCCTTACCCACCAATCAGACTAGCCCTGCTGGCTCACCTGATCCTTACCCTCCAATCAGACTAGCCCTGCTGGCTCACCTGATCCTTACCCTCCAATCAGAAAGCACCCCATGCCAACTGTCAAACCACCCCTGGCTCTATAAATATGCAGAGCTGTTCCTCAATAAACGGGCATTTGCTCCGACGACAAGCCTTGTTTGTTCTTTCATCCCCATCTCTTTCTTCCCAGTCGTAAAACCTAGAGGGAGAGGAGGGACATTTTCTGACCTACCCTGAGGCAGTTCCTCAGCCGGACTCCAGAGGAGCCCAGAGGGATGGCCCAGATTCCATGTCAAAGTCACAAGGACCCAGGCAGAATCTGAACCCAGGGGACGTGCTTCTCGGGCTGGGCCACCCAGGAGACGGAGGGAGAGTGAAGACCTCCCTCTGCAAACCCCAACTCTTCTTTTTTTTTTAATATGCTCTTTACTTGTTGATGGACGCAATATCTTTATTTTCATTTATTTTTACCTGGTGCTGAGGATGGAACCCAGGGCCTCCCACACACGCCAGGCAAGTGCTCTACCTCTGAGCCACAACCCCACCCCCAAACCCCGATTCTTGGCAGCAAAGAGTGTCAGACCCGTCAATCACAGTGACAGGCAGGAGTGTATTGAAGGGGTGGAAAGGGGAAGGGGACACTCTCAAGGGACAGAGGGGTCCTCTCAGAGAGGACAGGGACAGCGTGCCCCTCCTGCCCTCCAGGTTTATGGGGGACCCAGGGAAGTCCCCAGAGAGCCCCACCCAGGTCCCCTCCTGACTTTGACGGACAGCAGGGTGACCTCCGACTCTCCAGTCCCCATGGCCATGGCCACTCTGGGTCCCCCGGCCTCTGCTGCCTGGTTCTCAGCGGAACCTGTTCTTGCAGATTTTAGGGTTGGAGGAAGGAGCCTCGTCCCCCTGGGTCCCCGGGTGGGGTCTGAGAGAAGGGTTTAGGGGCCTCAGCCGTGAGCTTTAAGGACGGGTGAGGGAGGAGATCTCGTGTCTGCACGGAGCACATTTCCGTCTCACCCATCTTTACGTGGGTGGCTTCAGGTCCTTTGTAGGGACAAAGGGAGACAGAAACGGAAAAACACATAAATAAGCGACATGCAGTAATATCCTATAGAATGTGCTCCATGCTTCGTTTCTGAACCTTTAGAGCTTATTTTATATTAAAAAGAAGACATTGGCATCGGCGTCAGAATAGAGGACAGGTGGGCACGGTGGCCCTCACCTGTCGTCCCAGCAGCTCGGGAGGCTGAGGCAGGAGGATGGCGAGTTCAAAGCCAGCCTCGGCCAAAGGGAGGCCCTAAGCAGCTCAGGGAGACCCTGTCTCTCAATAAAATACAAAATAGGGCTGGGGACGGGGCTCAGGGGTCGAGGGCCCCTGGGTTCCATCCTGGGTACCAAACAAAAGAAAATGGGAGCCACTGTCCCCTGGGAGGAGTAGCCTGTGCCAAGCTGGCCTTTCCCTCTAAATCAGGAAACGCTGTGGCTGTCGGGAATGACAAGGGGCAGCTGCTGAAGTAGCTTGCAGAACCTCAGGAGTTGGTGAGGTGACCTGCCCCACCTCCCACACACCCCCATGTCATGCTGTGGGCATATTGTCCTTGGGCCGGCCCTCAAGGGCAGCCGGCCTGGGTCACCTGGATTTCAGCTTCCCTAGGCACACCTGCAGGTCACCCTCAGCCTGGAAGAAGCCTCCAGATGAGGCTGGGCTCCCTGGGAGGGACGAAGCCTGGGCTCCAGGGACCTGGCAGGAAGCCGGCTGCATAATGGGGATCATCTGCTGCATGGAGAATGGGGGGAGGGAGCTGGGCTGGCTTTGCCAGTGGTGGCCCTGGGCCCCAGGTTTGAAGTCACCCAGGGTGGGCAGAGACAGGGTTAAATGAAACCGGGTCCCTCCAGGCAGGACGGAGCAGGGACCGCCAGGCGGGGGCCGTGTTGGCTGCAGACCTTTCTGTCCTGTGAACCTCTGGGCCTTTGCTGACCCCAGAAGGACCTTTTGTTATGCGGACCGTGTTCCTCCTGCGCTGACCGGGATGCAGCGGCCACAGCCACCAACGCAGGAGCCTGGGGACACCCAAGTGGAATCCAACCGGCAGCAGCCGGAGGAGAATATAGCCTGTGTCCCCAGCAGCCACACTGTGACCGCCGAGGATCTGCTATATTTAGGCACGAGGCTGGGGGAGGGGAACAGGGCCACCAACAACAGGCTGCATTGAGGACACAGGGGCATCTGGCGGCCCTGGTCCCCAGTGCATTCCCGAGCCCTGGGCGGCCTTTATTTTTGACTCACGTAGGAATGTTGGGAATCCCAGGCAATTCCACAGCCACAAAGGAAGACCCTGTTATGCAAAAGGGCCGTCCTCCCTGGGCCTGGAGGATGCACTGGCTCCAAACCCAGGCACAGGGGACAGAGGCGCCCTCTTAAAGGGCCCCAGGGAGTCTGCCACCAGGGGGGTGCCCCCAGAGACCAAGACGGGGGACATATCGTTCTCCTAAAAGCCTCCGAACTATTGGGGAGATTCAGAAAAGAGAGGAGATCCTAAGTGGATAGGAATCTGATTCTTTTTTCTTTCCTGAACCTCTCGAACATGGACTCATACACACACGGCCATAGCGTGTGCACGTGTCTCTCCATGTCACCATACACAGGTACGCACAGCCGTGAAGCAATGGGCGACTGTATACCTGTATCCTCCGTGCATACAGTTGTCACCAAGTAGATTTTGCAGATACTCATAGGGACATTTATGTCACTAGTTTTGCAGTCGATCACGTACAGTTGGTGGTTGGTGATCACCCTGTGATATTTATTTGGTGGCACGTGACATTTACATAGGGTGCACCTATTCCGTACCACACCTGCGCACACTGCCGGCCGACCGTCCCGTGGACTTTGTGGGTTGGACAGGGTGCAGGTGACCTCCCGTGAGCACAGGCTTCACAGGAGGACATGATTGGCATCTGCCCTCTTAGTGACGGACATCTTGCAGGGGGGAGTCAGGCAGGGTCCTGGGACTAGACTGGTCCTAGGCCAACCTTGCAGTAAGGACGAATGGGCAGACGGTGTGGACGCGCCTTCCGTCCCCAAGGGATCAGAAATAATTAGAGGGTCTCGTGAACCGTCCCCAGTGCTGACCCCACAGCTTCCTTCCCCGAAGCCCTGGACCTGCAGCCCTGCCTGGCCTCCGGGCACAGCCTCCAGGCACAGCCTCCAGGCACAGCCTCCACCACTGTCCTCACACACCACCTGTGACCTGCAGGGGACACGCAGGCGGGAAGTCATGTCCCTGAGAGGAGCCAGGGGACCCTGAAGGGGGGACTTCTGGGACCCTGACGCAGACCAGGTCCCGGGACCCAGGGGGACGAGGATCCTTCCTCCAACCCTAAAATCTGCAAGAACAGGTTCCACTGAGCACCAGGCAGCAGGGGCCAGGGGAACACAGAGTGGCTGTGGCCGTGGGGACTGGAGAGTCGGAGGTCACCCTGCTGTCCCTCAAAGTCAGGAGGGGACCTGGGCGGGGCTCTCTGGGGACTTCCAAGGGACCCCACTGTATCATGGCTGTGTGTGAACACATCGTCCTCCTGGGACTGGCTCCTCAGAGTCCTGCAGAACACTCTCCCACCACCGTCCACCTTCTTCTCATTAACTGGGTGGCCCAGGTGTGGTGCTGGTGGTGCACAGCCTCCATCCCAGAGGCTCTGGAGGCTGAGGCAGGAGGATACCAACTCGGAGGCCAGCCTCAGCCGCTTAGGGTCGCCCTAAGTACTTACAAGGTCCTGTCTTACCATCAACAACAGGGACTCGGCCCCGTCCTGGGGGTCCCCAGCCGCAGGAGACCAGCTCTCCAGGGCCCAGCTCTGCAAGAAGAAATGGAAGTCGAGGTCCTGGGTGGAGAGAGTCCCCACTTTCCCTCCCACCCGGCTGCGCTGTGCTTCTTGTGCCGGGGAACATTATCATCCCTATAATTCAGGGCCCCGGGGCTCCTGCAGTCCGGTGGACACCATCCCTGTCCTCCCCGCGCCCTCTCCCACCACGTCCCCGTGTTTTACAGCTCAATGACGCGACACCACGTCTGGGGCGTGACCTGTGGTTGGTGGCAGAGGAGCCAGTGCGTTGGCTCCTTCGTGGATTTTAGATATTAACGCACTTTGCTGTTGGGACTCATTAGGTGCTTAGGGGCGCGTCGGGGATGGGTGACAGATGTGTCCTCCTCCAGGTGTGGAAATGGGGGAAAGAGGAAGTCAGGATTGGACTGTGCTGGTTTCTGCAGCACTAATCGAGGCCACAAGGTGGGGGGGATGGTGGGAGCGTGGTGGGCGTTGGACCAGAATTCAGGGGACCTGTCCATTCAGCCTAGCGCCATCGCTGGGGACCCCAATGCCTTCGACGGTGAGTGAATACGGGGATCTCGTCTCGCAGCTCTGGATGCCAATGGGGGGGGGGTCCAAGGTCAAGGGAGCCAAGGGTCTCCATCCAGGGAGAACTGCTCCTTTCCCAATCCAAGATGGCGCCCCACGGCTGCACCGTCTGGAGGGAAAGAGGAGGCTGTGGGTGCGCAGATGGCGGAAGGCACAGAGCAGACAGGACTGATCTCAAGCTCCCAAGCCCTTTCACATCCCATGCAGGAATGTCCACGGGTGACAGGATTGGGTTAGGAGAGGTGTAACCCCATAGTGGATTAATCCACTTATGTGAATTAACTGGGTGGAGACTGCAGCAGGTGGGGTGTGGCTGGAGGAGGGGGTCCCTGGGCTGTGCCTTTGGGGTCTCTGTCCTGTCCCTGGTGAGTAGAGCTCTCTCTGCTCCCTGGTGCCCTGTCCTGAGCGGCTCTCCTCCTCCAGGCCCTGCCGCCATCTTGTTCTGGGCCAGAGCCATGGAGCCGGCCCACCATGAAGAGTCTACAATTGGACCCCAGTGACCGATTGGCAAATTAGCCAGCCACAGCCTCAAAGATGGTAACCAAAGAGACAAGAACCCAGGGTCAGAAACAGAAGACTGTTTTTACCCACAGTCAAAGCCACAGCTAAAGCAGCAGCCTCCACCCTGGTTTCCCGAACCTGGATTCCCACTGGGTCTAGGGAAGGGGCTTGCCACAGACAGAATCCCAGTACAGGAGAGCAGCTCCGGGCACGTGTAATACCCACAGAGCCTAAAGAGCCTGTCTTCTAGTTGGACATGTCATCCTAGTGGCAAAAAGCAAACCCGCCATTTTGCTTTGACCAGTGACTGTCATAAACTCATTCTTCTTCCTAGCCGAGTAATATTCCACTGTGGACGTAAGCCACCTTTTCTTGATCTAGTTCTTACTAGATACATGGCATGATTTCTTCTCCAGGGGTCTGTCTCCCTCCTAGAAATCAGAAATTCATCTGTTTCACATCAGCAGATTTCTCAGCTGGCTTGGCGCTCTGTACCGCAATCCTAAAAGAAAATGGATCTCCCGCGGGCTCTGGCCTCTGAGGCATCACTTGACCATCTGAGTTGTGCAGTTGATTGCTGTGGTCACCTCCCTGATAAGCGGTGCAGGCCCAAGAGACTGTACCCCTGGTCCTTGAGGTCACCCTCCTCAGCTCAGTTTTCCAAAGACACACACAGTTCTTACAAGTGGATGAGACCTGGCCAGAGGAACGGGATGTGCACTGATCCAGATTTCTGACGGTATTCAGCATCACGCGGTCCCCGTCGAGGACCAAGCAGATGGTGTGGGATCTCGGGGCCCTTTGACAGAAACATTTGGAACGGACTCGGGGAAATCATTTTCCACTTAAGTGGGGGAATTCACAGTGGAGGAGAAGGAAAATTAGATTGTCAGACTGCAAAACGGGTTCTGCTTCCAAAAGAAAGATAAAAAAATGAATTAAGAGACTAGTGTTTGGGGTCGCCCTGGTGTTTATTTGGGTGAGCATGTTTGTGACGGCCACCATCCTGGGGACACGGGCTGGCTCCGACGGGTGATGTCATCAACTATAAAAGGAGATCCCCAGACCCGATGGAAAGGAAAATTGGAATTAAAATAATGGTCTGCGTTTGGCTGCAGGGCGAGAACTGGAAGCGTTGGTTGCGCATTGTGACGGTAGTTCTAACGGGACTCCCAGTCGGTGGCCGTGTTTCACATGGGGCTGGGGTTGGTTTGTTGGACCTGGAGAAGGCGCTTGCTATTACATTGGGAAGGGAGTCAGCCGCCATCTTGGAGGAACACTCAAGGAGACCCGTGGAGACACCAGCGAGATGGACAAGGGGAAAAGGATATCAATAGTGTGGACCAAATGCCTGCAGATCCGTGTGAGGACCACACACACACACACACACACACACACACACACTAACAAAAATCTGGAGAACAAAAGCCGTTAATGGGAAAATGGTGCCTCTCGGCTCTGAAACCATACTTTAATTTTGGTTCTGGGGCATGCAATATGACAAGAATACTTATTGCGCGCTTGTTTGCAGTCACAGTAATTTGGAAGTGACGTAGATGTCTGTTCAGAATCATGGGCAAGTAGATCCTGATACCTGCTTCCCGTAAAATACGAGGCAGGCATTTAAAAGAATAAACGGGGAGAGTACAGTCCTCAAGTGTGTAGAAATGCAAACGGGATGAAGTCTGACGGGTGGTCAACGGGCAGACCTCCGACCTTCCTCCTGTAAGATCAGCTCTTGTTTTTTTTCTTATTTCTTCATTTTTATTTTTATTTGTTCTTTTTAGTTATACGTGACAGGAGAGTCTATTCTGATGTATTTGTGCACACATGGACTCTACCATAATGAAATTAGGATCCCATGATTGTGGATAGACACGAGGGTGCCATTCACTGTGGCATATTCACATAGACACACAGGAAAGTCACGTTGAATTAATCCCCCTATCTTTCCTATTTCTATCTCCCCTCCCTTCCCATCATTCCCCTTTGTCTAACTCACTGAACTTGATTTTTCTCCCACTCCCATCTTTATTGTGGATTGGCATCCATATATCAGAGAAAGACCTTTGATTTTTGGCTTATTTCACTTAGCATGATAGTCTCCAGATCATCCCTTTACTGACAAATGTCCTAAAGTCATTCTTCTTCATGGCTGAGTAATATTCCATGGTGGATATAAACCAAAAATTTTTTTTTTTTTATCAAGTTCTGACAATGATGGCATGATTTCTTCTTTACTTTGATGCTTGCTTGATTCTAGTTTTCCTGAAGGATGGAGAGCATCATTTCAGTGGTTGAAAGACACCAAAATATCGTAGGAAAAAAATCAAAGTGCTCTTGGGTAAACTCATAAAGTCTCTGGAATCGTCATCATGGAGGGGAGCCAGTTAATTCAGGATCTGCGTCGCTGGTTAATGCAAAGGCGATAGGGGGAAAAAAAATGGTGTTTTCTATCAACCACACGCGCAAACCCAGGAGGAAGGAACCGGCAGGTGACGGACAAAGCCCTCCTGTTTCCGAGTCCGACCGACATCTAGACCTTGAAATGGTCCTGGCAGCCCAACTCCGAGGTGTGGGATCATGGATCTGGAATGATAATGTTCTGAACTTCCCCAAAGCGACCAAACCGTGATCAATGTGTATTTCCTGCTATTTTTACCCGAGTATTTGAGGATGGTCAGCAGGTGGTGCCTGCAGCCGGTCTCCCGTCCCGGGTGGACGTGGGCCTCGCCTTCTGCAAACTCATCAAGATGCACTTCCTTTTCTGCTCCCAAGAGGCCCAGGCCTCCACGGACTCTTGCCTCCACCCAGTTACCCTTGAGTGTCCCCTGATGAGTGACGGACGCTCGGACAGCATCGAGTCCATTTCAGTGGACAGATGCTGCCTCTGAGGGGCGGGCCCCGAGCAGAGACCCCAAAGGTTGCTTTTTGATGCCCGGGGACACCCGCCTTATGGGCAGCCCAGGAGGGTGCTCTGTGGAGAGAAAGAAATAAAATGACACGGGATACGAAAAGTCCCAAGCAGTCTCTGTGCAATGCACAGCTCGAGGCTTGTGCAGTGCACAACCCAACCACTGGATTTTCTGACCTTCCCAATCTCCTTGACACCGGGCATTGCACACAGGACAAGGGAGCCCTAAAAACACGTCAAGACAACAGACTCCAAGGACGCCGTGGGGACCAGGAGCCCCGAGGGGCAGGGCCTCTGCAGGTGGAGCTGGGCTTCAGGACACATGTGATCTATCCGCAGAGACCTGAAGCCGTTTCATAGACATTAAATACAAGAGCCCAGGTCTGGGGCCTAAGGGCACCCACCGGGCAACGGGCCACTGCGCCCAGAGGGCTCCTGTTTATTGGTGACGGCAGGATCCTGCCTCCTGCCTCCTTCATCCAGATTAATCCACTTGGATGGACTCCCTGGGTGGTGACTGCAGCAGGTGGGGTATGGCTGGAGGAGGGGGTCCCTGGGCTGTGCCTTTGGGGTCTCTGTCCTGTCCCTGGTGGGCAGAGCTCTCTCTGCTCCCTGGTGCAACCTAATAGTGGATTAATCCACTTGGATGGACTCACTGGGTGGTGACTGCAGCAGGTGGGGTGTGGCTGGAGGAGGGGGTCCCTGGGCTGTGCCTTGGGGGTCTCTGTCCTGTCCCTGGTGAGCAGAGCTCTCTCTGCTCCCTGGGGCCCTGTCCTGAGCTGCTCTCCTCCTCCAGGCCCTGCCGCCATCTTGTTCTGCTCCCCTTGGGCCAGAGCCATGGAGTCGGCCACCAGGGACTGGACCTTGGACACCAGGAGCCCCAGGTCAACTTCTCCTCCTCTAAATGCTCATGTGGGAGACCATGCAGGAACATTCAGAGGTGAAATGACTGGGTTGGGAGAGGTGTAGACTGAAAGTGGATTAATCCACTTGTATGGACTCACTGGGTGTAGACTCATAGTGGATTAATCCACTTGGATGGACTCACTGGGTGGTGACGGCAGCAGGTGGGGTGAGGCTGGAGGAGGGGGTCCCTGGGCTGTGCCTTGGGGGTCTCTGTCCTGTCCCTGGTGAGCAGAGCTCTCTCTGCTCCCTGGTGCCCTGTCCTGAGCTGCTCTCCTCCTCCAGGCCCTGCCGCCATCTTGTTCTGCTCCCCTTGGGCCAGAGCCATGGAGGCGGCCACCGGGGACTGGACATCAAGTGTCAGATTCCAGAAATGGACCATCCATAGGTTTTGTATGACTCGTTGCGATACATGGTCATAATTGCGCTATTTGTCGGTCAGTGTCAGTGGATGGTCTCTTCCTGTGCCTGATTCATGACTTTCTGTTCCTGTTTCGTACATCCAACCTTATCCTACCTACAAAAATCAAATTATCTACGAAGACATACACACACACACTTTATCACTCCTACATGAATTAGGGAAAATTGTAGGTTATATAGGTTTGGGGACTCTGTGCAGTTCCAGGAAAACACCAAGGATCCCCGTACCCATAAGAGGGGACTACTGTGTCATTTTTTAGATTCTAATTTCTTTGCAAGGAAGTGCCCCATCTCTTGAGTGATCTGGGTAAAAGCAACAGAATGTGCATTGGGTTCTATGCAAATGTATACCCCAAAAAATGCAGGAAACTTGGAATCCTAAAAGAACAAGTTATTTCAAGAACCCAGAATCATCAACAACGTGACTTTGATTTTTCATGAGTGTGTATGTTTCCACCAACTCTTTCATTTCGGGCTCTGGTCCTCGAGCTGAGCCCTGAGTCTCCGGACAGGAAAACGGAACCTATCCTTGGTTGAAGAACCTAATATGCATTTGTCCAGGAACACTGGCTACAGCGACCATCAGTCCAAAAGACAGGATCGATAACCCGAAAGGCTAAAACGGGTGCTGCAGACGGTGTCCGGAGGCCAAGAATTAGTGTGTGTTTAAGCGGAAAAGTGGAAATCCCGGCCGACACCCATTTGTCACGGAACCGACAGAAACCCACGGCAGCCGAGTACTTAATTAATCTCAATGACAAATTGCCTGTGGGTCCCCACCTCGCAGGCAGTACCTACCCGTAGCCAACGTGACGGAGAAATAAATGAACACTTTGGAAAAGCCATCCGCAATCCCGCAGTCACCTCCCTGTGTGCTCTGCAAAGGGACATTTGGCAGATGTATCTGTGTGCACACCGGCACCCTCATGCACGTACCTGCAACTGTGCATGTGCATGAGATCAGGTGCATATTTACACCCGAGGGGCTACGTGTGTGCATCTTGGGGCATGTATAAAACTCTTCTTCTCTGGAAAATCACCAGATTTATTTTTCTTTCTTTTTTTTTTTTTTTCCCAGTCGCATCCCCATGAAAAGAGCATCATTTTCTCTTTGTTGCATCTCTGAACAGGAGGAGGAAGGGAGGCCAATCAGTCGCCGCCGACCTCCGATTCTTCGGCTCAGCATCTTGTTACCGCAGGCGGAAGACACGTCCGGCCTTGAGGCGCGTATGGCAGGTGGCAGTTTGTCACTGTTGAAAAATGGAGCCGAGAAGGACAGAGACGTGCCACGGTCTTCCTCGGGGGGCGGAGGAAGGGAGAAGACGCTGTGCATCTGTAATCCATCTCAGCATGAATTATCTTTTCTTTCTTTTTTTTGGTACTGAGCATTGAACTCAGGGGTACTCGAGCCCTGAGCCCCGTCCCCAGCCCTATTTTGCATTTTATTGAGAGACAGGGTCTCCCTGAGTGGCTTCGGGCCTCCCTTTGGCGGAGGCTGGCCATCCTCCTGCCTCAGCCTCCCAAGTTGCTGGGATGACAGGCGTGTGTCCAGCTGCCCAGTTGCTGGTCAGCTATGATCATGCAGCACCGTAGCACATTGTGACAGGTGGTGCCCACTGATAGGGTTGACCAGGTACTCTGCAAGAGGTCACTGTGACAAAGCCCCACGGGTGCTGAGTAGGTTCCACCGTCGGGAACAGCAAACTGAAACCCGGAGGTAGGGACGCGGAGGGGAACCCCCTGCCCCTGCTCACAACCCCGGGTTCACCTTGGTCCATTCTGAGCACAGCGTCCCCAACGTCTGGGATTGGAAGCCACCCGGAGCGTCTCTGATGGCGCCAAGGGCATGCGTGAGCACCCGAGGGAGGAGGCAGAAAGTGGGGCACCCTGGAGGGACGGTCCAGCGTCTCCGTTTCTGACTGCACAATGAGGTTTCTGGATTTTGCTATTTTCCGCTGAGAAAATCACGGCAGAGAGGGCAGCACGTGCCGGGGTCTGCGTCAGGCCCAGGGTCCTGCGTCACGCCCAGGGTCCTTCGTCCCTCACGGGGGCAGGGGAGAAGCAGGTGTGGGCTGCATCCTCCCGGCCAGTGCTCCCTGATGGGCAGCTCCGTGGGCGTTGGAAGAACTGGGTCCAGGTCCCCCAAGGAGCACATTGGGGCGACCACTCCGGAAGGCAGGATGGAGATACCTCAGAGAACTGGGAATGGAACCACCATGTGACCCAGCTCTCCCACTCCTCGGTCTATACCCAAAGGACTTAAAATGAGCCCATGCTACAGGGACACAGCCACATCCGTGTTTATAGCAGCTCCATTCACAAGAGCTAAACCGTGGGACCAACCTAGGTGCCCTTCAACAGATGAATGGATAAAGACACTGTGGTACATCTACACCATGGAATATTACTCAGCCATGAAGAAGAATGAAAGGATGGCATTGGCTGGTCAATGGGTGGAGCAGGAGACTCTCATGCTCAGCAAAATGAGCCGATCCCAAAGAACCAAATTAGAAAGTTCTCTCTGATGTGTGGATGCTCCCAACAATGGGGGACAGAGGAGGATAGAAACAGCTTGGATTAGTCAAAGGGGAATGAAGGAAAGGGAGAAGGGGTGGGCATAGGAAAGACAGTGGGGTGAACTGGACGTGCGGTTCCTAAGCTCATATGTGAACACCCGACCAGTGAAACCCCCCAGCGGCGTGTCCTGAACCTGCTGCTGAGCCCCGGCAGGCCCAGCGCCCCAGCCCAGGACGTGCACGGACTTTGGAAGTCGGGGCGCGGGGCACTGGGCTGAGGAGTGGCCCTGGGCTCCGGGATGCCCTGGTCCGAGTCACGGCCGAGCGTCCGGGTCCCGTCTGCCGCCTCCCTTCCTCATTCACCAGGTGGGACGGGGAGCATGGGGGTCGGCTGGACCAGGTGAGGGGCCGCCCGGGCTCCGGGCACAGCCTGGCGTCTGGGGGTGTCTGGGAGGGTGTGTGCAGAGGAGATGAGGTTGTGCGGCCTGCGTGGAGCAGCGGGAAGAGCTGCCCTTCTGCGTGGAAGGGCAAGGCCACCACGGGGGCGGCCGAGAGGGGAGATGCGCGTCCTGTGGCCCCAGCTGGGACACTCTCCCTGTCCGTCCTCGGGCACCGGACCTGCAAGTTCTCTGGCCAGGATGCCAGAGAGAGACGGATCTACGCATGTACGTAGGTATGTGTGCATGTATGCATGTATGTGTATATCTCTCTATCAATCTATGCATCTATCTAGCTATCTGCCTATGCATCTATCTGTCTATCTATGCATCTATCTATCTGTCTATGCATCTATCTCTCTATGCATCTATCTATCTGTCTATGCATCTATCTGTCTATGCATCTATCTATCCATCTATCTATGCATCTATCTATCTATCCATCTATCTATGCATCTATCCATCCATCTCTCTATCTATGCATCTCTCTATCCATCCATCTATTTATCTATGCATCTATCTATGCATCTATCTATGCATCTATCTATCTATCTATCTATGCATCTATCTATCTATGCATCTATCTATCTATGCATCTATCTATCTATCTATCTATGCATCTATCTATCTATCTATGCATCTATCTATGCATCTATCTATCTATGCATCTATCTATCTATGCATCTATCATCTATCTATCTATCTATCTATGCATCTATCTATCTATGCATCTATCTATCTATCTATCTATCTATGCATCTATCTATCTATGCATCTATCTTTCTATGCATCTATCTATCTATCTATGCATCTATCTATCTATGCATCTATGTATCTATGCATCTATCTATCTATGCATCTATCTATCTATCTATCTAACTATGCATCTATCTATCTATGCATCTATCTATCTATCTATGCATCTATGCATCTATCCATCTATCTATCTATGCATCTATCTAACTATGCATCTATCTATCTATCTATCTATGCATCTATCTATGCATCTATCTATCTATCTATCTATCTATCCATCTATCTATCTATCTATCTGTCTATCTATCTATCTATGCATCTATCTTTCTATGCATGTATCTATCTATGCATCTATCAATCTATCTATCTGTCTATGCATTTATCAATCTATGCATCTATCTATCTATCATCTATCTACCTGTGCATCTATATATCTATCTATGCATCTATCTATCTATCTATCCATCTATCTATGCATCTATCTGTCTATGCATCTATCAATCTCTCTATGCATCTATCTTTCTATGCATCTATCTATCTATGCATTTATCAATCTATGCATCTATTTATCTATGCATCTATCTATCTATGTATGCATCTATCTATCTATCTATGCATCTATCCATCCATCTATCTATCTATGCATCTCTCTATCCATCCATCTATTTATCTATGCATCTATCTATACAGCTATCTATCTCTCTCTCTACCTATCTCTCTATCTGTGCATCTCTCTCTCTAATCTTCTTCTTCTGTCTCTTTGGAGACCCCGACTAACCTACCCTGCCTCCTAACAGACCCACAGGCTCAGGACATTGAGAAAAAAGATTTTTTCTAAGAAGGTTCTTATTTTGCCTTCCCCAAGCCACCAACCCTTGGTGGCTAATTCCATTGCATTTCTGGGAACCGCGCGTTCTGAGACGGATTCCTGCCTGACCACTGGGCACGCTTTCTCCCAGAGCCCTAACTGCCCCGGAATCTGTTGGCCATCACCACTTAAGACGGATTCTTCTCCTTCCCGTGCTTCCACGGCGACGGTCCTCAACTCAAGGGATCTTCCTGTGTTCTCAGCATTAGCAACCTCCTCTCCAGGGAGTCCGCCTCCAGAACAGAACATTCCCTTTTTAAATCAGGCGGACGAGCCTCTGAATCTTCAACACGGGTGTCCGTTGCTTCTCTGGGCAAAAGAATTCATCGCCATGTGCTCAGCCCCCTAAGATAGCCCTGTCCTGGTGGGCATGTCGAACACAGAGCAAACGCTCAGAAACTTCTCCGAGAAGAAAAGGTCTCTGTTTCTGAATTATTTAATGAAAAATGTCCACTTTTTTTTTTTTCCTTGAGGGTCAGAAATAAATTCACGGCTGGCCGTCAGGGAGGGCGGCATCCAACATCCTTTCAGACCAAATGCCCCAGGGATGGGAAGGCAAGGCTGGGCTCCGCTGCATTCACGTGGTCGTTTTATGACACGATCCATGCCACGGCACAGAATGGGAGATAATACGTGGTCGCCAGGGTTTTTTTTTTTTAAATAAAATATGTAATAAAGAGGAAACAAAGTTCCTACCCAATTGTAAAGGCTTTTGTAAAAAATTCAATGTTATAATGAGTATATCCTGGCCACAGAGAAAAGCAGTTGGAAATATTGGAGAATTAATTGAACCCACAGATACAGGTGTGGGACCAGGAGGACCTGCCAGGTCTCAAGAGAGGGGCACTGTTTGGGCTGATTCATGCATAAGGAATATTACACACACCTGAACACTGTAAATACATCATGTCACGCAGAGGACCTGTCCTAAGCATTTCCTCGGTGTCTCTTAGTTCAATCAAGGTGACGATCCTTATCAACCACCGATGACCAGAAATACCTTTCAGATGCTTTGACATTTTAGCCAGGATCTCAGACCTGAGTGGCCTGACCCGGGGTCCTTCCTTCCAGTGATCTTGGCTAAGACTGCACTGGACAGGTGCCCAGGTTCAAGACCAGGAAACAGAGACATGCACGGGCTGCCTCTCGCGTAACTTTCTGCTGCTCTACAAATATGGAGGGATTTCTCGTGGTGGTCTTTCCAACAGGCCACTTAAACTGTAGAGAGGGGGAAAGAGTCTGATCAGCAGAAGCCGCTTATGTTTAAATGCGCCGCTTGGCGGGGCTCTCTGGCATGAAGCACTCAGGACGCTCCCTAGCAGAGACAGTCGGTGGTGCCCTGGGCAGGGTTCTCTGAGGGCGTGATCACCAGTTCCCCGGGGCCTGGGCGGTCACGGTGGAGGCTGAGCTCGGGTCGGGGAGTCGGTGACCGTGCCTGCTATTGAGCTTCCTCACAACATGGCGGAACTTCCTCCGAAGACTCCGCGAGTAACTTTTGGGGCTTGTCTAAAAGCAAGAACGAGGGCCACCCTATTGGGCACCGTCTGCCCCCGGGGAGACCTGAGACGGTACGGCCTCCCTGGGACGCCGTGTGCAAGTTCTTCCAAATAAGAGCAAAAGAGAGAATCACCCTCTGACGTAGCGATTCTGCTCCTGGGTGCATTTCCCCGGGAACTGAACGCCAGAGATGGGATATCTGCGACCCCACGTTCTTAGCAGCATGATTCCTAATGCTCCGAAGGTGGAAGCAGCCCAGGTGTCCGCCAACAGCAGGGAAAGTAGACCCAGTGTGGTCTAGCTGGATCGTGGAATATTATTCGGCCCTGAACAAGAGGGAGAGTCTGACCGTCTGTTACAACATGGTTGGACTTTCAGGATGTTATGGTCAGGGAAGATGAGTCCATGGTTAGAAGACAAAGATTGCAGGATGAAACAATTTGGTGAATGGATCGAGAAAATGTGGTCCAGACACACAATGGAATATTACTCAGCCCTAAAGAAGAAGGAAATCATGGCATCTGCTGGTGAATGGATGGATCCGGAGACGATCGTGCTAAGCAAAATAAGCCAATCCCCCCCCCCAAAAAAAACCCAAAGGCCAAAAGTTTTCTCAGATAACCTGAGAGACCGAGCACAGTTCATGGAAAGGACGCACCGGGCTCAGAGTGTGTTTGCAAAGGGGTCCCTTGCTGAGTGGGCAGAGCGTGGTGTGAACTTCCCTCTCTGAAGAAGCTCAAAGTGGCTCAAATCCATTACCCGAGGGGCATAGGTTAAAAGACCCCCAGGGGATGCCTGAAACCTCAGAGAGCGCCAAATCCGACACATGGCATATTTCTTCCTACGCGCACACACTCATATTTAACGATTTCTCCATCTCTGGTAAGCACTTGGGATTACTGTGACTGTGACTTGCAGCCTGAGGTCTGGCAACGACACTAGCAAAAATTTCTTTTTCTTTTTTTCCTCCAGTGCATGGCCCGGAGAGTCATTTCCCACAGATCTAAGCCACCTCAGAATGCGGAGGAGACGGGGCGGTTCTAGGTGCCTCCGTGGGGTGGGCCGTCTGGATCGTCCAACAGCAAAATGGACAGCAACCCTGGAACACCTCCCCAAACACGAGCTCATGCTTCTCGTGATACAACCTGCTTCCTGCCGAATCGGTTCCCAGGATAAATTCAAAGGGTGATTTTTAGTCCCTGAGCGATTACTAAATGCAAAAGCAAGAGAAGCAATAAGTCCCGGGCAGCAAGAGCTGAACTGAACTTGGAACCTCCCCGACACACACACACACACTCATTTACAATCATCTGGAACCGAGTGTTTGGGAATGTTCTTTAGGTGAACTACGGTCTGAAACAATGTGGGTGTCGAGTAACGATCAATGTGGGCCTCGAAGTGAGGAGAAAGACTCCCTCGTGCGTCGCTGGTGGGACTGAAAACGGGTGCATCCACTGTGGAAAGCAACACGGAGGTCCCTCAGAAAGCTTGGAATGGGACCGCCATGTGACCCAGAGATCCCACTCCTCGGTCTATACCCAAAGGACTTAAAATCAGCCCATACTGCAGGGACACAGCCACATCCGTGTTCACAGCAGCTCCATTCACAACAGCTAAACCGTGGAACCCACCTGGCACCTGGGTGCCCTTCCATCGATGGAGGGTTAAGCAAAATGCACTATGGAATATTACTCAGTCATGAAGAAGATGAAATCATGCCATTTTCAGAGAAATGGGTGGAACTGGGGACTACCCTGGTAGATCAAATAAGCCAACCCCCCAAACCCAAGGCTGAGTGTTCTGTCTGATACGTGGATGGTGACACACAATGTGAGGGGGGGCAATAGAAGTCCATTGGATTAGATCTTGGGAAGGGAGAGGGGAATTGGAGGGACACTGGAATGAACTGGCCCTAACTGTCCTGTGTGCCTATAGGAACACACGACCCATGAAAGTCCACCTCATGTACAACCCCAAGGCGGGAAGTCGTGCCCCGTGTAGGTACGATATCCCCAAATACACTCTACTTCCATGAATAACTAAAAAGCACAGATACAATAAAGAAATTTTAAAAATGTGTTTTTTATGGCAGAGCCTGGCCTAGCAGAAAAGTGAACTCAGTGACTTCCGTAGACTTCGGCTTCGAGCCTGGGTCAGGCGTGGGATCCTGGTGTCTCCTCCAAAACGACGTGGAGCCCTCCAAGAGGAGGCTACCCCCGGCGACTTTTATTGGCCGGATGCGCTTTTCGCTCCTGCAGGGTGGATCTCAGAGCCTTTTGTGGGTCGTTTCTGGAAAGCAGCCTCCTGGGGTCATTTGTGGGAAGGCAAGACCGTCTCGTCCCCGTGTCCCGTGAGCTCTGAAGTACCAGCGCCCAGCTGGGATAGAGGGCTGAGACGGGGTGTCGCTACCCGAGGCCGGAGACAGGGCCAAGAGAAGGGGCCACGGCATTCAGGCGCAGAACGTGGCTCCACCTGCCGGATCCACAGAGCCTGCTGCAGCCCCAGCCCCGGAGGCCAGCCCAGAGCCAGGATGCGCCACCCGTAAAGTGAGACCCGAGGCGGGACTCTTTGCAGCCCCTGAAACCGACTCGTGAGCCCCCGTCAACACACACAGGACTCTCAGGGTGGCAATGCCACGAAGGGAGGCTCACGGGAACCCGACCCGCCTCTCTCCCGGTGGCCATGTTGGGTATTTGCTACGGCAGTGTTTACCGTGACTGTGTGGAGCATGGTGACGGCCCACGACAGGAACCAGCCGCCCTCCATGCCCCAAATGCTTCCCAACTCCTCCGCATCTGGTCATCATGTCCCGTGGTACCCGGCCCATTGCCTCAGGAATCCGTCACCCTTCCTTGTGCCCAGGAGAGGGGACTGGACCTGCAAAGTCCACCTGTACTAGCCTTCGCTCAGTCCGATGGCCGTACGCCTGCAACCCCAGGGGCTCGGGAGGCTGAGGCAGGAGGATTGTGAATTCAAAGCCAGCCTAAGCAACTCAGTGAGGCCCTAAGCAACTTAGCAAGACCCTGTCTCTACATAAAATATAAAAAAGAGCTGGGGATGGGGCTCAGGGGTTGAGGGCCTCTGGGTTGAATCCCCAGAACCAATAAATGAACGAATAAATAAATGATTGCAGACCCACTGGCCCAAAGAAAATCCAGGTCCCGATGCTTAGCATTGATACGAAAAGAGAGGAGAATTCCCACAGGAGGGTATTGGTTAATCCCGATGCTTTGGGCTCAGCTCGTTGCAAACTGGTTAGTGATGTTTTATGTTTGCAAACAAAAGACAAAGCAAGAATGTCGACTATGTAATTCCCCAGCCAGACATGAAATATCGTGTGATACAATGACCGTACCAGTCCCTCCAGCTGCTATAACAAAACACCAGAGGCTAGGTAATCCACAAACTAAAAAGGTTGATTTCTCCCTGTCGCGGAGGCTACAAGTCCACCGTCGAGGTGTGGACGACCTGCGTCTTGCTTCTGCGGCTCCCTGCTTCGTAGACGGTGCCCTCTCCTGGGTCCTCACATGGTGGGGTAGTCATGGTTCGCGTACACAGGGCGGTAAGAATCCAGCCCGACAGAGCCGCCCCTTGGGCTGTCGCACGCAGATGGCCACGGCGTCCCCTCCTGGAACTCGGGTTGGTCAGCTTTGGGGTCACTATAACAGACAAGCTGAGAAAGATCGACTTATAAAGACGAAAGGTTGGTGTCGGCCCAGAGACCGGGAAGGTTGAGTGTGCCCTTTAGGCCACGCCCCCAATGACTTAAAGACCTCCCGCCAGGCTCCACCCCTTAAAGGCCCCACACGTCCTTATCCTGCAAACATGGGCCTTGGGAGACATGCAAGATCCCAACTCTTGGGCATCGGGCGGGGTGTGGCTCCACCCGCACCCCGGCCTGTCCGTCCCCCTCTGTTCCCGACCCTGGGGAGGCCTCCTCGGGGCACTGAGGTGGCCCAACATGGTAGGGACTTATCACTGTCCACTTCTGAGGACAGACCCCTGAGCTCTGAAGTCGTCCTCGGGAACCACCATCCTGTGGGACTCTGTGCATGCCGCACCGCAACCAGGAAAGCCCACCTGAGCTCTGATTGGTGGGACGCCGTCCCATCAGGTGGTGGGCGAAGATGACCGGGAGCGTCCCCCAAGGCCCACGGGCTGAAGGCTTGGTCCCCAGTGCAGCCGTGTCCAGAGCTGGGGAAGTGACCGAACCCCCCTCTGAAACCCAGAGCCAAAATATGGGGTTTTTTTTTCTCTCCTAAGTTGGTTTTCTCAGGCCTTTTGTCACAGTCACGAAAACCCAACTCACACAGCCAACCGCAAAGCGGACCTCGGTCTCCACTCCCCAGACAGACACCAGCTGATGCAGGTGACCCCCAGACACACAGACCAAATCACGTCCCTGTGGTAACGTCAAGGCTCTGACCTCTCATTAGCAAGGATGAATTCCTTAAGGCTGACCACGTCAAAGGGCTGAGTCATGCGCGTCTGCAGCCACTCTGAAGCCGCAGTGGATCGGTGATGGACGTCACCTGCTTCACGGTCCTGCAGCCCGGCACCAGGGTTGCTCTTAGACACCCAGGGTCGCGGGTGCACCCAGCCCTGCAGAATCAGGACCCGGGGCTCATGGCCCAGGAGTCGGGGGTCTCCTTGGTGACTCTGGACTAGAGCAATGCTGTTCCCCATGGGTGGTCCGCAGCCCACCTGCCGGACAGCAAAATCACTCTTACCCTCCTGCGGGCCATACCCCCACCAATTAAATCAGATTTCCCCGTGCAAGAGACCCCAGGCCCCTATCTCTGGAAAGCTCCCCGGGTTATTTGACCAGCGGTATCAGTTAATTTCCCGTGACTGTGAGAAACATCCCTGAGGCCATCAACTTTATGAAGACAGAGGGTTGATGTGGGTTTGAATGCTGGAGATTGACAGAAAGAAGAACAGGCCCATCCCCTGCAAGGCCACGCCCCCAATGACCTCATCTCCTCCTGCTAGGCTCCACCTCTTAAAGGGCCAGCTTCCTCCTACTCGGGCCAGCCAGGAGATGAAGCTCTGATTGGTGGTACCTGTCACTCAGGAAAACAACAACTGCCCCTAGTTTTGTATGAATCATTGCAAGTCTCACACTGAACATGCCTCATATTTCTGGTGCACAAAACGTACCAACTTATGGGGGGAAAGAAAGCGATCTAGAAAATCCTCGGGATTTCCATGAAGGATGCATTGTATTCCCAGTATTTTGTGATTTCAATAGCCCTTTTTTTTTGGGGGGGGGTTTGTAGGGTAAGCCCTTCATGGGCTGCACCTGATGAGCTCTGCCCCACCTCCAACACCAGCTCCTGGGGTGGGGATTTCCACCTAGAGGCTTGAGCAGGGTGAAGAACTCCACCCACTGCACAATAAAACCAGAAAACCTCCACACCAGGACACCTTCATCATTCAGAGTCAGAACATCTAAAAAGAAGCTTGTGATGAATCTGGCGGTGTTGGCCCTGATTGGTTTGTCTCTCTGTCTTCCTGACTTCCGCGACAGAGCATCAGAAGATGGCGATTTCCAGTGGGCCGCAGTGGCGCACGCCTGTCATGTCAATGAGTTGGGAGGCTGAGATAGGAGGATCGCCAAGATTGAGGCCAGCCTCAGCAACTCAGCAAAACCCTGTCTCAAAATAAACCAAAGAGGGCTCAGTGGTGGCTCCATTCCCAGGACCACGGTGAAAAAAGCAAGGGGCAAGAAGGCGACTTTCAGATGCAAATCAAATTCTGGAAGAGAAAGAGGCTGGGGTCCCAGTGGTCCCTTCAAGGCCATACCCTCACTGACGTGACTTCCTCCCACTAGGCTCCACCTTTTAAAGGGCCCACCGCCTCCTGATGGCATCACCCTGAGGACCCAGCCTCCCACACTGGGTCTTTAGAGGCAGATTCTTCAAACATGTCCTGTGCTTGAGGGTCCCTGTCCACCTCGGGTTGAAAGTCTAAATGTGCAACCAGATAAACCCCGTGCACAGCCCCAAGCAGCCAAGGACCAGGGGCAGACCTGCACTGAAGGTCCCCAAACGCCATCGATCCTGGGAAGTCGCAGCAAACAGCCTCTGAAAAGTCCCAGGAGCGATGGAGGTCCTCCCCCTGAGCTGGCTGACGGTGCTTCCTGTTGTTGGTACCAGGGAATGGGCCCAGGGGCGTCTAAAACACCCAGCCGCAGCCCAGCCCTTTATGGTCCTTTTTGCACAGACAGAGTCTGAGTGGCACCGGGCCTCGCCAAGTTGTTCCGGATGGACTTGAATTCCGGATCCTCCTGCCTCAGCCTCCCAAATCATCACTGGGATGACAGGGTGGCACCCCCCAGCTACATTCAGGTATTTCTCTCCACTGTGCAAGTCCCGTGGAGGTCAGAGAGCCATCGCCACCTGGGGGTGCCCACCTGTCATCCCAGTGCCGCGGGAGGCTGAGGCAGGAGGATCACAAGTTGGAGGCCAGCCTCAACGACTTATTGAGGCCCTAAGCAACTCAGCGAGACCCTGTCGCTCAATAACTATAAAAAAGGATGGGGATGGGGCTCAGTGGTTGACCCCTCTGGGTGAGAAGGAGCCAAGGACAAAGCCTGACCGTCACGGGCTGAGATCTTGGGGGCTTGCAGCTGATGGAGGGAGAAGGAGGAGGACCGGCACCTTTGGCTGGGGCTATATTTAAAAGCAAAGCTGCCTAATACAGCGGGAGTCGTGAGGCGGGTTTGTCATACGCCATTCAGTCCTCAGGCTGCGGAGGCCGGCTGGACTGGAGTCCGGGTCTGCCCTGCGGGGTGAGTGGTGTGGAGACTTTCCCCCTTCCTCTCCGTAAGTCCAGCTGACTGTCCCCCCACGTCACCAATGCCTGCCCACACGTCAGCGCTGGTCACCTGCCCCAGAGCCGTGGCGTCCAGTCGTGCGTCCCGAGCACCGAGTGCGAATCTTCCCCAGCAGATCCAAGTGGGAAGGAAGTCCTTCAGGCACATCCCACTGACCACATCCCCGGGGCCAACAGAGTCCACGGGACACAACTAGCCAATAAAGCGCCACACGGATTCCAACAGCCTGGGGACAAAACACCAAGCCCAGCAGGAAAGAGCTTCCATCGGAGACATCCCAGGGACATCAGCGTCATCGAGGAGCCCGGAGCCTCTGGCACGGCGGAGCAGATGCCTTTGTTCTGTGGTACTGTGACAGAGTGCCTGAGAGGGAGCTGCTTATGAAGAAGAAAGGTTTGTGTCTGACAGCTGCAGAGGCTGAGAAGCTGGAGGCCAAGGGGAGGGCCCTGAGCGGGGCTTCCTTGGAGGATGGAAGGATGGGAGGACGGGGGGTGCACGTGTCAGGCAGAGGGAGAGACGGGGACAGAGGTCAGACCTGCAGCCTCAAAGCTCTGTGCACTGCAGTGAATCTAGTCACGAGGGCAGGAGCCCTGGCACCCTCATCAGCACCCAAAGGTGCACTTTTCTTAACCCGCAGCCACAGCGGTGATGGGATGAAAAGGGTCACCCTAGGCCCTCTTCTGAGGAGGGACAGATTTGACTGCAGACACCCACAGGGGAGAGGAGGAAGGAGGACTGGCCAGGCAGGAGCGCTAAGTGGTGACCACCGGCCCCGGGTTTACGTAAAGGCCTTGTTTCTGCTACCGACGTGCATCACGTTTTATTTTTACTTGGCAGGAAAATGGACACTGGGGTTGCTACCAACAAGAAGCCGTGGAGCTGGGGGATGACATGGCCAATTTCCAAGGACATGATCGCGGGTGACTTTCATGTGCTTGTCTGCTCGGCCGGCATCCCAGTTCAACAGAAAGCTGGGCTTGGAGCGTGGGCAACGTCTGTCCAGATGAGCTTCCGTTGGAAGCAGATCTACAGAAAAACGTTCCCTACTGATTGGCTGAGCTCAGACATCTCCTGTCTCCTGAGAAGAGGATGGGAAACAGGGAGAGAAGGCAAAACACTAAGATCAAGACTTATTTTGGCCAACTAAGTCCAACACCATGGACTGTGTGCAGGGGAGACACCAGAGGAGGCCGCGCAGGGGACAGAGCCAAGCAGGCCAAGGAGGGAGGGCACAGAAGCAGGTGCAGACGAGAATCACAGGGAGCAAGGTTGAGGCAGGAGCCCCCCAGGCAGAGCCCCTGTGGGAGACGCAGGCTGCAGGTCTGGCTTGATCCAGGAGAAGTGACCCAGGAAAATGCAGGCTGCAGGTCTGGCTTGATCCAGGAGAAGAGACCCAGGAAGGAGCTTCAGTTTGCAGCCCTTAGTAGGAGGGAAGGGGACGGTGCCCACTTAGTCAGGAAGAGAGAGCAACAGCCCTGGCGGGCACCTCAGGACGGAAAGGAAATAAGAAACGTCATCCCACAAAAACAAGAAACGTGATCCTTGTAGGAGACTCGCTGACTTTAAAAACCAAATCTCCCAAGACAATGAAATGTTATTAAATAGAGGAACAAATACCTTAAACAGAAAAGGTCAAAAAAATCCATCAACGTCGAAAGCAACATAACCGCCTCATGAAAAATTCAAGTTTTTTTGGAAAAGCAAATATGAATTAGAATCACCAGGAAAAAAAAATACTCATGTGGTCCATTTTAACAGATTAAAAATTGAATCAGCTCATTATCGATGCCTTACACTTTTTAAAGATCCCTAGCCAATTAGGAATAAGAAAGTAACTCTGCACCCTGATAAATAAAATATAGTTTTTTTAAAAATTTATGTGAAACATGATATTTAGTCGTGGAAAAGCAAAAAAAAATATTCTTATTTAAAATGAGGTATGAAAATGCCGTTACTGCCGCGTCTCTGTTTGAGTAGGAAATACAATGTGATAATAATTAGGAAAAGCGGCCATCACCCACAGCTTATTCATTGTCTGGGGGGAAAAAAAACCTCCAACAATATTTAGATACATTATTAGTCATCTATTAACTAATAATGAGTTATTTAGATAAGTTAGTATTTAGATAAGTACTGACGAGAAGGATCAAGGTTGCCGGATACAACGTAAATATTCAGTCACTTATGGACCGACAACAATCCGGACCGACGTTCTGAGAAGATGTCTTTCACCTCAGCCACAAAATATCAATGATCAATGATCCATAAAGTCAAATTGGTAAAAAAAAAAAAAAAAAAAGAAAGAAAAGAAAGAAAAAAAAAACAACTGCATTGAGAAATTATAGAAATATAGTAAATATAACAGAGAGGGAAAAAGGAAATGGAGAGTCATCCAGTAGGGTTGAAGAGGAAGGCAGAGAATTTTCAGGAATCCATAAATGAGTCCTAACGGTTCATACAGAAGAGATAAATTGTCCGTCAAGGGGAAAAAAATTAGGAAAATGAAATTAAACTGGACCCCAGACTGGGTGCTGGCAAGGTCATTGTGTTGAAGGCTTGGCCTCCCTAGGGTGCCATGATGGGCGGAGCCCAGATGGGAGGACTTTAGGTTGTTGGGGGGTGTCTTCCAAGGGGACTGATTTTCCCTTTTGCTTCCTGAATGATGAGCCGATTGCTGTTGCCCTACTGTGTGCCCCCCACCCGCCGGGCTGCCTCCCCACAGAGCCGAGGCTGGCTTTGAACTCGCCATCCACCGAGTGGGAGCTCGGAAACCAGGAGCCAAAAGGAACTTTATGTTTTTTTACAACTCAACTCCCTCAGGCGTTGTGTTGCAGCCATGGAGAGCGGGTGTCCGCGGGGAGATCTCTCCATCCAGCACACGGAGGAAACGGGGTGGGGGAGGCAGAGAACTAGAAATCACGGCAAGAGCGACGGGGGGCCCCCCTCGAAGATATCCACAGTGTCCATAGCGCCGACGTCCACAGGGTGGAATCAGTGGAGATTCGCCTTTTCGTACCACGTCTCGATGGTCCCAGGCTCTGAATAAAGAGAATTGACTGAGGCTGTCCTTGTCATGCTCGAGCCCTGAGCCACATGCCCAGGTCTTGTCACTTCTCCTTTTGAGACAGGGTCTCCCAAAGTTGCCAAGGCTGGCCTTGAACCTGAACTTGAGGATCTACTTGCATTACTCTCCTCCGTCAATGGGATTACAGGTGCAAGAGTCAACATTTGGCTCAAAGTGAATTTTTTTTCCTTTATTTTGTACCAGGGATTGAACTCAGGGGCACTCGACCCCTGAGCCCCGTCCCCAGCCCTATTCTGTATTTTATTGAGAGACAGGGTTTCCCTGAGTGGCTTAGGGCCTCCCTTTGGCGGAGGCTGGCTTTGAACTCACCATCCTCCTGCCTCAGCCTCCAGAGCTGCTGGGATGACGGGCGTGGGCCACGTGCTCAGCTCCAAGTACTTTTGATTAACTAATTAATTTCAATACCGAGGATCAAACCCAGGACCGTGAGCATCGTAGGCAAAGGCTCCACCACTGAGTCACACCCCCGTTCACAAGTGGCAATGTTAACAGTAAAGATGACTTAAATGCCCCGTCTTGGGGCTGGACTTGTGACTTAGTGGCAGAGCAGCTGCCTAACATGTGTGACACCCTGCCTTTGATTCTCAGCTCCGCATTTAAATAACTGAACAAAATGAACGTCCATCAATATCTGACAAATGTTTAAAAATAATCACCCTGTCTTCTATGTCCCCTATAGAGTTGATATATATATATATATAGGAATTGAATATTTATGATCATACAGTGTGCATATTATTTATAGCACCCCCTGTAGTAATATACAATATACAGCGCTATGTTATCGCTACTATATATCGCTACTATTATTAGTATGATCACATTAGTATAATAACACAGTCAGTAGGATATTTAGTATCACATAAAATCGTAATATAAAACGATAGGTGAAATATATACATGTGTGTAATATATCATATATGATATATATTAGCATGATAATACAAGTGGTGTAATGATATCATATTGTACTAATTATATATATGATAGTATCTCTATGTATCGCACAATCATACACAGCACTGTATAGTACTCTTATATACTATCTATGATCCTGCAGCAATATATATATATATCACGATGTATAGTAGAATATGTACTATAGAAGGAACAGTGATATATATCAATCAAATAGTAATATTGAAGTATATTTTACATAATATAGAGTGCTATGATCGAGAGCACTGTAAGACTCATATATGATGTGCATTAGATCATGCTCTATATGTCATATAATAGTACATATATGATAGCACTATATGCTACCTAGTGCCATATTGCATAGTGCTACATATCATAGAGTGCTCTATCATAGTGCTCTGTGTATCCGAGTGCTGCGTTATATAACACACTGCTATGTATATATGATAAGGCACTACCATATACAGTGCTATATCATAGTGCTACAGACCGCACAGATATCCTGGTGCTACGTTATATGATATATGCTGTATATATATATATATATATATATATATATATATATATATATATATCAGAGTGCTCTATATCATACAGTGCTGTATCATAGGGCCACATTGTATAATTTAGGGCCATATGATGTATCTGTGCTGTTATAGTAAGTTGCCATATATATATATCATAGTGCTACATATATCACAGATGTCACAGTGCCACATCATATATCATAGTGCTATATATATATTATAAGGTACTATATTCTATAGTGCTCTATCATAGTGCTACAGCTGTCACAGTGCCACATTATATGACACAGTGCTATATATATATATATTACATGGTGCTATATTATATGGTGCTTTATTATAGAGCTACACATTCATAGACATCACAGTGCTACCTTATATAACATAGTGTTATGTACATCATAAGGTAGTATATATTGTATAGTGCTATATTACAGTGCTACATTTATCATAGATATCGTAGTGCTACATAACACAGTGCGATATATATATATTACATGGTGCTACGTTATATGCTGCTCTATTATAGAGCTATACCTATCATAGACATCACGGTGCTACCTTATATAACATAGTGTTATATATATATCATAAGGTAGCATATATTCTATAGTGCTCTATTATAGTGCTACAGATGTCACATTATATAACACAGTGCTGTATATATTATAAGGTAGCATATATTCTATAGTGCTCTATTATAGTGCTATACGTGTCACAGGGCCACATTATATGACACGGTGCTGTATATATTACATGGTGCTATGTCATATGCTGTTCCATTATACAGCTATGCATATTATAGTGCTATTTATTATCTGGTGCTCTATTATAGAGCTATACGTATATCATAGATATCACAGTGCTGCATCATATAACATAGTGCTATACATATGATAAGGTACTATATATTCTATAGTGTTATAGCGCTACATATATCATACATATCACAGGGCCACATTATATAACACAGTGCTATATATATATATATTACATGGTGCTATATCGTATGCTGCTCTATTACACAGCTATGCATATTATAGTGGTCTGTATTATACAGTGCTGTATCATAGTGTCACGTTATATAATTTAGGGCCATATGATCTATCTGTGCTGTTATATTATGGTGCTATATATATATATATTATAGAGCTATACGTATCACAGATGTCACAGTGCCACATCATATATTATAGTGCTATATATATTGTAAGGTACTATATTCTATAGTGCTCTATCATAGTGCTATACGTGTCACAGGGCCACATTATATGACACAGTGCTATACATATTATAAGGTACTATATTCTATAGTGCTCTATTATGGTGCTACAGGTGTCACAGTGCCACCTTATATAACCCAGTGCTGTATATGTTACATGGTGCTATATCATACGCTGCTCTGTTATAGAGCGATGCATATCACGGTGCTGTGCATCATATCGTGCTGCGTCATCGTGTCACGTTATATAACACGGGGCCAATATGATATATATCTGTGCTGTGATATTACGGTGTGTATATGTATGTCCTAGAGCCACACGTACCACAGAGCTGTGTGTCTTATGAGTGTCTGTGGCTCACTGAGCGTCCATCTGAGGGACCTGGTTAATTTCTGAGCTCTCCATGTCACACTCTGCCGTCTCCCCATCAGCTGACAGAATGGGTGCCACAGGTATTAGTGTCCAGTTCTAGATCAGGTGACGGGCGCATGGTGACCCACTGGGTGATCATGAGGCCTCTGTCTGTCCCTACTGTCCCCCTAGACACACACACACACACACACACACACACAGTGGGTCTCCCTTGGGTGACGTCATGGAAGGAGCCGTCCTCTGTACTGGGAGGGGCTCTGATTTGGGGACACATGCCCAGACACAGTGAGGGCTGGGTGCTGGGGCCTGAGACTGAGCGTGACCGTCACGCATGCCGTGCACACACACCTGGACAGACAGCCCGCAGGAGGTTGTCCACAGCGGTTCTCCTGCGCCTGTGACAGGACTGTGACGCATTGAGTGAGGTCGGGTGTGGCATGCTGTCAATGCGCAGAAAGGTTCGCCCTCGGGAGCATTTGAGACCTCCAAATACCGGGAAGGCTGCCCCACCCCAGATGGACAGAGGCTCCTGGGGTCCGTCACAAACGCCCACCCGCGCCGCCTGACCACACACCTTCCCGGAGACTCTGGAGGCAGGAGTCCATCCCTGACCACCGGCTCATTTTCACCATCGTCCACACCACAAGCACAGCCTACTGTACAGATCCTAAATAAGCGTTTGCTTTTTAATGTTTGAAAGTAACCCCACAGTGTAGATCTGGCGTCCTGACGAGCTACCACCCACACACTCAAGAGAAACTTCTTAATGATATTTGGAAAATAGTGATTTTACACTCAGAGGGTCTCCGGACCTTCCTGCGAGCTCCGTGGGAAAAGGGAATTATTGTGAGAAACGTTCCTTAAAGATCAGGGTGTGAAAGAAGCAACCATTCACCTTGGTGTCTTAACAAAATACCTTCAAGTTTCATCCTTGCTGAGCACGTGTCCGGCTTTCCTTCTTTTTCAAAGCTGAGTAATATTCCGCTCGATATGCAGGTTACGTTTTGCTTGTCCGTCCATCCGTCGAGGAACAGTTGGGTGGCTCCCGCGATTGGGCTCTGTGCCTGAGACTGCCATGAAAGTGGGTCACGCAGGAAAAATGTGTGACATTTGAAGAGACACCCGGCACAGGGAAAGGAAAAAATCAAGTGCTTTGGATGGTGCGGTGTGCACACCTGTCTTCCCAGCGGCTCGGGAGGCTGAGGCAGGAGGATGGCGAGTTCAAAGCCAGCCTCCGCCAAAGGGAGGCCCTGAGCAACTCAGGGAGACCCTGTCTCTCAATAAAATGCCAAATAGGGTCCCCAGTTCCCCAAAAAGGAGATGCACAGACCCCAGAGCCACAGAGCCGCTCGGCTTGCAGAGAGTTGGCCGAGGAGAGCGCGTGCCTGTGGCCGAGTCTCATGGCTCAGATCTGGACCGGGAACCAGTCCTGTTCCCCTTGTGGCCAGGAGCTGCCAGGAACGGAGCCGCTGGAGCCGAGCCCTGGCGCTGGACCCGGCCAGGATACTTGGGCTTGTGACCCCTGCCCACGGCTAGCACCGCATGGCGCCTGCTCACGCCGTGATCCAGGACAGAGGGCTGAATCACTCCCATCCCAGGAGTGTCCCTCCTGAGCCTCTCCTGGGTAAGGCTAGCGGGCGTCAGAGTCCCCTGGGAGGGGGTCAGGGACGGAGGGCAAAGGAGACCTGGGCACCGCCCCCCACCTGGAGCGTCCAGGAGGGTCAGAAGACGGAGGTCAGGAGGGGCCAGAGGGCAGCATGGCACCGAGCATGGCACCTGGACACGTCCTACATGGACGGAGTGTCCCTTCTCCTCCTTGTGGTTGTGCATGGAGCAGAATCCCCCAGGTCCTGGGGTCACATGCACACAGGGTCACCATGTCCTGTCCCCCTAGGCCTGGGCGGAGTCGGCAGGACCATCAAATGACAATGTGGTCCAGGGCACCTGCCCCCGGGGGCGTCTTGCCACTGGTTACGCGTCCTCTCCGGGGTGACGCAGACCATGTCCACCCTACCAGTCCGCGTCCTCGTCCTCGGGCCCCGCCTTTCCTTTTTAGCCGTTAAACGTCCCTAACTTGGAAGTGGTCACCTAACTGCTGCCCCGGGCGGCTCTCAGACGCGCTGACCCTCGTGCTTGCCCTGGACGTGAGTCCCCCGTTGTGCACAAGTCCTCCCGGGGATCAAGGGAAATCCAGAAGCGCGCTGTCCCTGAGACCTGCGCCCTTGGCGGCGGCCCGCTGTCCCCTCTGGTCAGTGCTGTTGATGGCCAACTTAGGGAACGGACGGTCCTGGGTACCTACGTGTGGCAGAGGTCAGTCCCTGGCCAGTGGGCACGCGGGCTCAGGGGGGTCTCCGCGGGTCACTGGGCTTGTCCTGGCCGGGACCAACCCGCGGGAGGAGAACCCGCTGGAGGAGGAGAGGGACTGGCTCTGGCTCCTGGTCTCGAGGCTGCGTCCACTCGGCCGACTCCGTTACAGGAGCTTCACGGTGGACGGCGTGGACGGCGGGCTGCCCAGCTCAGGGCGGCTGCGGGGCCCAGAGAGACCCGGAGGGAGGGGACTGGAGGGTGGGAGTGGGACGGGATGGAGGGGGAGGGGACCCGGAGGGAGGGGGAGGGGACTAGGAGGAGAGGGAGGGGACCAGGAGGAGAGGGAGGGGACTGGAGGGTGGGAGGGGACTGGGAGGAGGGGGAGGGGACCCGGAGGAGAGGGAGGGGACCAGGAGGAGAGGGAGGGACCAGGGAGAGGGAGGAGGGGACTTGGAGGGTGGGAGGGGACCAGGAGAGGGGGGAGGGGACCAGGAGGAGGGGGAGGGGACCAGGAGGAGGGGGGAGGGGACAGGAGGGTGGGAGGGGACCCGGAGGAGGGGGAGGGGCCAGGAGGAGGGGGAGGGGACCAGGAGGAGGGGGAGGGGACCCGAGGAGAGGGAGGGGACTTGGAGAAGGGGGAGGGGACTAGGAGGAGAGGGAGGGGACTGGAGGAGAGGGAGGGGACTGGAGGAGAGGGAGGGAGGGGACTTAGAGGGTGGGAGGGGACCAGGAGGAGGGGGAGGGGACCAGGAGGAGGGGGAGGGGACCAGGAGGGTGGGAGGGGACCAGGAGGAGGGGGAGGGGACCAGGAGGAGGGGAGGGGACCAGGAGGAGGGGGAGGGGACCAGGAGGAGAGGGAGGGGACCAGGAGGACGGGGAGGGGACCAGGAGGAGAGGGAGGGGACCAGGAGGAGAGGGAGGGGACCCGGAGGAGGGGGAGGGGACCCGGAGGAGAGGGAGGGGACTTGGGAGAAGGGGGAGGGGACCTAGGAGGGAGGGAGGGACTGGAGGAGAGGGAGGGAGGGGACTTGGAGGGTGGGAGGGGGACCAGGAGGGGGGAGGGGACAGGAGGGGGGGAGGGGACCAGGAGGAGGGGGAGGGGACGCAGAGGAGGGGGAGGGGACCCGAGGAGAGGGGGAGACCCGGAAGAGAGGGGACCCGGAAGAGAGGGGGAGGGGGACCTGAAAGAGAGGGGGAGGGGGACCCGGGAAGAGGGGGGAGGGAGCCGGAGGAGAAGGAGGGGACCCAGAGAAGGAGGGGACCCAGAGGAGGGGGAGGGGACTCGGAGGACAGGGGGGGACGCTCGGGGGGAGGGGAGGGGACGTGGAGGAGAGGGACCCCTCATGGTACCCACTCCCTCCAGCCAGGCCCCTCCACGGCCTGTGCAGCCATCAAAGGGTCAACCCTGGGAGGAGGTCCCTGCAGGCACGTGCCTGGGTAGCCCAGAGGCCCCTGGGGGACAGGTCCGTGTCACTGGGCCTGGCGGTGGGGGTCCCCAGGGTCTTCTCTCCGTCCTGGGGTGCTGATCTGAGGCACCGTTTCCAGTGGTGGGCCAGTGACCGTGTCCTGACCGGGCCGTGAGCCGAGTGTCCTTCCTGCTGGGCGGGCGGCCAGTGTCATCTTGGGGACCATTCCCGCGGGCAGGTGACAACTGGTATCTGGCTGACCATGACCTTCGCCTGGGGAGCCCAGGACCTGGCCTCCGTGCCCTGAGCCGCCTGCGTGTCCCCCGGGTCCTGCGCTGAGCTCCCCGGCCACCCCCTGGGGCACCCCTCCTTCTCGGTGGCCCTGGCAGAGCCCAGTCGGGGGTCTTCCTTGCTCTCCTGCCCCCAGTTCCGTTAGCTCCTGCTTCATGCGGCCAGCCCCGAGCTGGCCTGCCTCGCCCACTGGCCTCTCCTGGACCTGTCCTGTCTGGGAAGCAGCCCGTGGGGACAGGGAGGGCAGGTTTCATTTTGCCTGGTGTGCGGTGCCTCCCTGGGACACACACCCCACCTACCTGCAGAGCCGAGGGGACACCTGCCCCCCGTGTTCCCCGGGGAATGCCCTCAGGGGCCGGCGGTCCGCCGGGGCCTTTCTGCCGCTGAATGGTCCCGTGGCCTCACGACTGGCACTGCCCATGGCCAGGTGCCGGCCAGCGCAGCAGAGTAACCGGGAAATCCCAGAGCCTGAATCCGGCCACCGCTGGCAGGTCACACGCCCTGCGCTGCAGCACCTGGAGGTGGCACTGGGTCAGCACCTTGGCGTGGCCACAGTGGACCCATCTGCGGAGACTGCCGCGGGCCCTTCCGAGGGCCTGCAGCCAGGCCACAGCCTGTCCACTGGGAGGGTGGGCCAGGGCTCCCTGCTCCTCTTGCTATTTTTTATTTATATAGAGACAGGGTCTCAATGAGCTCTTAGGGCCTCCTGTGGATGAGGCTGAGCTC